>NW_027197295.1:0-64474 GCF_038502225.1 Cherax quadricarinatus | reverse complement strand
AAATATAGTGCACTCCACGGTTAAGGCAAGGCAGAAATAAGAAGCCACAAGATAGCACGGACTGTGCTTCTCAACCAGCTTCTTGAAGTGGAATGACAATGGGCAGGACAGGAGAGGAAACGGTATCCACCAATAACCTCTGCGATTGTCAATCCCTAACCTTTCTTGAGGCTTAGGCTAGAACCTGGTGGTCACTAGTTGGAACAGATGGGGCCCCATCATCAACTCTTAGCAACCTGGTTCGCTGGTTGGGGGAGATAGCCTGTAAATGAGGGTGTGTCCATGCGCCGAATAAAGGTTACGTACTCTTTGCATGCCACACCCCCACCCCCGAGAAGGCTCAGGATTAGGCTGCCACCTCCCAGTGGTAACCGTGCCGCCATGGCACAAAATAATGGGACCGCCTATCCTCTCCACCATCCAACTCTTAGATAGAGCTCAGCTTTCCTAGTGACCAAAAGCCAAACCCTAAACTCAGAGTGAGACAGCAGTCAGATAGGCCAACATAGGTCCAAGATACAAGCGGACGGTAGCCCGTATCCCCTCACTAAAAAAAAACCCCCACATCAGGGGATAAAAAAAAAGAGCTTGAAAGGGGGGGTTACCACAAATACATCCTAACCTAAATAAAATATTAAACTAGACTCTTGACAAAGAGTCTGCCAACACATTTTCTTTGCCGGCAATATAATTTATTTTCAGGTTGTAGGGCTGCAGCCTGAGCGTCCAACGCATAAGCCTTGTGTTGTGATTCTTCATGGCTTGGAGATAGACTAACGGGTTGTGATCACTGTAGACTGTGACCACCTGCGATGTCTGGCCCACATAAACATCGAAATGTTCCAAAGCCATTACCAGCGCGAGGGCTTCTTTTTCAATGGTAGAGTAAGCTCTCTGATGTGGCTGGAACTTAGCTGAAAAGTATGCGATTGGCTGCAGCTCCTTGTTCCCGATTTGTAATAGTACCGCCCCAACCCCAGACTCACAAGCATCAACCTGTAATGAAAAAGGTTTGGAGAAGTCTGGAGACAGGAGAATGGGTGCAGAGCACAATAATCTTTTTGCTTTATTAAAAGCAGTGTTACAATCTGACGTCCAATTAAAGGGAACTTTATGACTGGTAAGAGAGGTAAGAGGGGCTACAATATCTGAGAAATTCTTACAGAATCTTCTGTAAAATCCTATCATGCCTAGGAAACGTTGAAGAGATTTCCTATCATGAGGAACTGGATAATCTTTAATCGAAAGAACTTTAGCAAGTTTAGGTGCAACATTACCACTACCTACTTCATGGCCTAGAAAAGTGATAGTGGCCTGGCCAAAGGAAGATTTAGATAAATTAACTGTTAATTGGGAATTCTTAAAGGTCTCAAACAGAGCTTTAAGTCTAAGTAGGTGTTGATCCCAAGTATCAGACACCACAACAATATCATCTAGGTATGCTGCCGTGCCTTCAAGTCCTTTAATAGCCTGATGGATGAGTTTCTGGAATGAAGAGGGGGAATTTTTCATTCCGAAGGGGGTAACTGTATACTGATAATGACCTCCTGGAATCACGAAGGCAGAGATTTCCTTCGCCTTATCTGTCAAAGGTACCTGATAGTAACCTTTAAGGAGATCTAATTTGGACACAAAAGTAGCCTTACCCACAAAGTCAATTACGTCATCCAGACGAGGAAGAGGGTAAGCATCTGTGATTGTGACCTCGTTCACTTTACGGTAGTCTGTGCACATACGAAACCCTCCATCAGCCTTTTTTACTAGGATGCACGGTGAAGCCCATGGACTAGATGACTCCTCCACTAAACCATGTTCTAACAAGAAGTCTACTTCCTGCTGAAGTAGCCTTTGCTTTTCAGGATTAGCTCTGTAGGGGGAGAGTTTAATTGGTTTAGATTTTCCCACATCTACATCATGGTAACCTAACGTACATTTTTTCGGCACATCCGAAAAAATATTAGGATATGACTGTAGAAGCTCAGTTAAATTGGTTGCTTGTATTTCAGATAATCCATCCATTAACGGGCTAGGATCCTTGAGGAGGACAGAATTTGAAAGTTTAGTATTAATTTCAGAGATAGAGTGCAAAGAGTCAGAGTCGTCCTCAGAGGTAGAGGACAGAGTCATTACTGGGACTTTATCTGGTGTATGAAAGGCCTTGATTTGATTAATGTGGTAAGTTTTTGTTTTTGAGGTCTTATCAATGGGAGCTACCACATAATTTAAATCAGATAATCTACTTACTATCTGCATAGGTCCCGTAAATCTAGCTTTCAAGGTGTGGCCAGGTATAGGTTCCTGCACCAACACCTTGTCTCCTGGATGGAAGGAGCGGAATTGTGCACTTCTGTCATACCTCTGTTTCATCTTACTTTGAGCTGTCTTTAGGTTAGCCGTGGCTAACTCACGTGCCACCTGCAACCTTGAAGACGGGTTGTAGAGTGCTGAGCTTACGTCTTCTCCCATCCATCCTTCTTTGAGCACCCGAAGAGGACCTCGTACATTGTGCCCAAAGATCAGCTCAAACGGACTATACCCTGTAGACTCTTGCACCGTCTCCCGTACTGAGAACAGCAACAAAGGTAGAGATTCATCCCAATCTGTCGGAAAGTGCATGCAAAAACTTCTCATCATTGTTTTTAATGTTTGGTGGAATCTTTCCAAGGCGCCTTGGGACTGAGGATGATAGGCAGTGGATAAGTTGTGAATTATCCCTAGCCTAGTTAATACTTCCCTAAATGCTTTGGCAGTGAAGTTAGTACCTTGATCACTTTGTATAGTTTTAGGAATGCCAAAACAAGAAATGAATTTTGTTAAAGCTTTGAGAATAGCTTTAGTATTGATACTACGCATTGGGATCGCTTCAGGATATCTGGTTACTTTATCCATAATTGTAAATAAATACTGATTTCCAGACTTTGACTTAGGTAGTGGACCTACACAATCTATAATTAAATCTGCAAAAGGTTCTCCATCAGCAGGTATGGGTTGGAGAGGTGCAGGTTTAATGGAATGTCCAGGTTTTCCAACTTGCTGACATTCTCGGCAACACCTAATATGATTCTTCACATCTTTCTTTAATTTTGGCCAATAAAATTCTTTTGTGATTCTATACAAGGTTTTTGTAATTCCTAAGTGACCTCCTGATGACGTATTATGAGCTATATTTAATATCTGAGGTCTATACTTGGTTGGAACCACTAACCTGTCGTATAATTGCCGGCCCTCTTTCTCCTTACCAGTCTCAGTGCAAACCAAATAATCATTTTTAACTTCATACTTGACTGGATGACCCAAAGAGGATTTACCCATGGCTGCCTGAAAAGCGAATTTTAAAGAAGGGTCCTTTCGTTGTTCCTCCCGGAAGGACAGTCCCTCGGGCATGGAAACAGAGACATCTGGCAATCCTGCAACCTGGGAATAGGAAGGCTTGATCGGGGTCTGTTCACTTGATTTACGAGACTCCGGCCGGTGTGTCTCATAAAACAACGTGGCTATTCCGAGATCGGAGTCGTCCAAGGATAGGTCAACATTCTCCCCAGACAACCCTTGGGATGTTGCCCGAGTTATGGCCAACACTGGAGAAGCATTAATCATTATAGGTTCAGGACACGAAGTAACAGTAGTAATGTTATTACCCAGTAATAACATGGCATTTTTCATGGGAAATCCTTTTGAGATACCTACAGTCAAGTACCCAGTGTAATATTTGCACTGTACATAAATTTTATGCAAAGGAACTGAATATATAGCTCCTCCATAGGCTTCCAATAAAACTGAGGAATTCAAGGAAGTATTCTCTGAAAGGGGTAATATTCCTTCTCTGACAAGTGAGCAATATGCTCCAGTATCTCTAAAGGTATTTACTTTAGTTGGTTCTGAGTTTTCCTGAAGGGAAATAAGACTTTCGCAATAATAAGGGGCCATACCTTTTTCTACTTCTCTAGGGGACATGTTACTAGGGATATTAGAGATTTTCCCGATGGGTTGAGGTTTTTGGGGGCAGTTGGAACTGATGTGACCTACTTTATTGCACCTGAAGCAGACGACAGGCTTGCCCTTTACTCCCTGATGACGTTGCAAGTGGTGTCGTTCTGGCTGGTGCCTCTCTGGATATTGTTGTCGAGATGCTCCATAAGTAGTTTGCCTCTCCGCAGGGGGACCATATGTTGAGAAGCGTGGCTCACCAGGTGACTTGGTTGGATGACGTAGACGCTCTCCCTCCGGCTGGCACTTCATTCTCCAATGTTGTCGATCTCTGCTCACGCCAGACTGTTGAAAAGAGAGACGGGACCGCTCGGACAAGGAGCGGTTCGTTTCGAAGGTATCAGCCAACCTGGCCGCCTCCAATGCAGTGGTTAAGTCACGATCCTGCAGAAAGACACGAACCTCTGGTCCCACAGACTCCAGCAGGTTATCAATCAGAATAAGCTGCACCAGCTCCTCAAAGTTAGAGACACCACTCGCTTTATACCAGCTGGTAAAAGCTTTGGTTTGCTGTCTCACAAAGTCCACCAGGGATTGACCAAGCTGCCGCCTGTTCAATTTGAAGGTCTTACGATATTTAGCTGGGATACATGTATATGCTCCCAACACTGTGGTCTTCACTACTTGATAATCAGAGAATTCAGCGTCAGTTAATACCGACGTAAATTCCTGTGCCTTACCCAATAATGCTGTATGAACCAACGCTGCCCAGTGCTGTTCCGGCCACCTCAAGGCTCGAGCCTGATTTTCGAAGCTTTCGAAAAATTGCTCTGGTTCGGCCTCATTGAAGCGGGGAACAAGCTGTACTGCTTTTTGTAAACTGAAATCGTTTACAGAATGCGAAAACTGCCTCCTTTCTCTTTCCCTATCAAATTCTTCCCTTGCGAATGCTCTCTGTTCCCTAGTTTGCTCCAGCGTGATTTTTGCCAGCTCAAGTGCCAACGACGCTGATTCACCTTGAGACAACCCAGCTGCACCATACTGACCATTTTGCTCCGTAGGTGTATCATCTTCCTCATGCGAGAACATAAGAGTTTTTTCCTTAGCTCCCGTAGAGGGAGGAGTTTGATGTGCCATCTCTTCTTCAATAAGTATGTCAGCAATAAGTGAACGCAGTTGCGCAGCTGTGAGAGTGCGTTTATAGGGAATGCCAATGGAACGAGCAATTTGCCAACAACGCTGTAGGGACAATTTAGGTAGGTTATGCAAAGTATATGCCGACACCAGGCGTCTGACTCGTCTAGGTGGCATAAGTTATTCGCTATGCACAGTACGAATACCCCAACGTAACACTTTAATTTGCAGAACACGCTTAGCTATGCACAGTACGATTGCAGAATACGCATACAAGCAAAGCCGACTGCACACAAGATTGACCGTAGCGAAGCGAGCACACTGAACAAGCTAGTAGCGAGCTGTTGAACGATCACACAATAGCAAGGCTGATCATAAGCAACTGACACGCAAAATTTGTAAAGCGAAGCGAAACAGCAAGCTACACAATGTTCCTGCTACAAGCTTCACCCTAAGCTCAACCGTTTCTCTAAGTCCAGCTCTCGGACAGGCTACCCATATTACAACCTAGGATTTCAAATGGCCTGTTATCCCAGGTGTAATGGGAGCAAATAAACACAGTAGAAAAAGTTTAGACTTATATTATCCTTCACCAATTATAACAGCAATATGTACACTATGTACAGTGATAAATATAGTGCACTCCACGGTAAGCAAGGCAGAAATAGAAGCCACAAGATAGCAGACCGTGCTTCAACCAGCTCTAGAGTGGGAATGACAAGGGCAGACAGGAGAGCGGTATCCACATAACCTCTGCGATTGTCAATCCCACCTTCTTATTGGCTAGAACCTGGTCACTAGTTGAACGATGGGGCCCCATCATCAACTCTTAGCAACCTGGTTCGCTGGTTGGGGGAGATAGCCTGTAAATGAGGGTGTGTCCATGCGCCGAATAAAGGTTACGTACTCTTTGCATGCCACACTTATACTAAAAACAGCACTGGTCCTAGGACTGACCCCTGTGGAACCCTGCTCGTCACAGGCGCCCACTCTGACACCTCGTCACGTACCATGACTCGTTGTTGCCTCCCTGTCAGGTATTCTTTGATCCATTGCAGTGCTTTTCCTCTTATGCATGCCTGATCCTCTAGCTTTTGCACTAATCCCTTGTGAGAAATTGTGTCGAAGGCCTTGCAGTCTAAGAAAATGCAACCTACCCACCCCTCTCTCTCGTGTCTTACTTCTGTTACCTTGTCATAAAACTCTAGTAGGTTTGTGATACAGGATTTCCCTTCCATGAATCCATGCTGGTTGTCGTTTATAAACTTGTTCCGTTCCATGTACTCCACCACTCTCCTCCTGATAATCTTCTCCATGACTTTGCATACTATACACGTCAGTGACACAGGTCTGTAGTTTAATGCCTCGTGTCTGTCTCCTTTCTTAAAATCTGGGACTACATTTGCCATCTTCCATACCTCAGGTATGCGGGGCTTACTCAGCCCTGTCAGTTCCTAAGTAAGGAATTAAAAACTGGCTCCTCCTCATGTAAATAAATGATGGAAAACATAATAACATAAGAAGAAAAACATTTTTATTGCACGATTTAAAACATAAATGTAAAACAATTAAATATGAGAATTAATCCTACTTGAAAGAAAAATGAAAAATGAAATTTAAAAATGATACTTTAAGTCAAAGGTAATTTGTAAAGATGTAGTGGTAGAAGGGCGTGTCGATGTTGTCGACACCGCGCGTTGTCGAAACTGAAGCCCTTGTTGTAGAGAAGGGACGGGGATGGGGGTGTTTTCGCTGCTGTTCGTGACACCAGACTGTTTCCACAATCAAATCAAATCAAATCAAGTTTTTTCTCTATAAAGATTACAATGTGGGGTTTACATATTAGAGGATATTGTGTGGTTTACATATTATATAAAACTAATTACAGAGAGGGTCACTATCACACCTAGCGTGACTAGACATTTCGGGCAGACTAAGATTAATTCAAAACTATATTTTGGTACAGATTATGGAGCATATGGGAATTAAGGCTAAGAAACTGCATTACAGTTCGTAAATTTAGCAATGTTTTTGTACAATACATAGTTTTTATTGAAGCTCCTATACTGGAGTATCACAGGCAAACCTATGATTAGTTAAGATTCATTAGGTAATAGTTGTATTGCGTATTTCTATGTTTATAGTCAATTGGGTGAGTGTAGGTGCAAACTGTGGGGAATCAGATATCAAAGGTAGGTCTAGGTTGTTTTGTATGTGTGTATGATACAAGAGAATAGGCGGTTTTCATGTAGTTAGCTGACAGTGGGGTGTGTTATTTTCTAATGGTAGTTTTGAAAGTGATGAATGTGTCTGCAGTTCTAGAGTTTTAGGAATGGTGTTCCAGATTTTAGGCCATTTTATATACATTTAATTTTTGTATAGATTTAGCCAGACACGGGGAATGTCATAGAGATTTTTGTGCCTGGTGTTGTGCCTGTGGGCCCTCTCACAACTATCAAGAAAGTGTTTTAGTTCTGGGTTAATATTGGAATTTAAGGTTCTGTAAATGTAGGTTGCACAGTAGTAAGTGTGGATGTTCTGTACAGTGAGTAAGTTTAGATCTTTGAAGAGTTGGGGTTGGGGTGCGTTGCCTGAGCTTGGATTGCGTGATTATTCTTACTGCAGCTTTTTGTTGGGTTATTATTGGCTTTAGGTGTGTTGCTGCAATTGATCCCCAGGCACAAATAGCATAGGTGAGGTAGGGATAAATGAGTGAATGGTATAGTGTGAGAAAGGCAGATTGTGGCACATAGTAACATATCTTGGAGAGGATTCCAACTATTTAGAATACTTTTTTTGTTATGTGTTGGATATGGGTGCTGAAATTCAGGTTGCTGCCAATTCTGCCAAGGTGAATCTATCCTCTGATCACCACAGTGCTGAAAATGTTGGATAGCCATTCTTATCACCACAGTGTTCAATAGCCCGACAAGACATGTAGATATGCTGAGTGTGTAGCTGGCTAGGATGATCGGTTAAGTGTGGATGGGGGCGGTTGGGTCGTAGGTATGTGCGGCTAGCTCACTAGATCTTTGATAGATCCCTTCTGTTCTTATCTTCACCTCGCCCGTGTCAGATGACCCACGCCGAAAATTCAAGGCTATAAATAAGAAATAAATAGTTGCAACATGCTCACTAACTCACACGATAGGCGTACAGTCTTTAAAAGAAATGGTGAGGATTAAAAAGTTACGTTAAATTTAAAGCAAGACAGGAATAAACACAAGTGTACAGCCCTAAATAAGAATAAAACTCTTAAGAAAACAAAGAAAAAGGTACGTAGTACAGGAGTGGAATGCATACTTACAGGCTTGATGGAAGCAGCTAGTAAAGTGATTTCTCCACTGGTTAGAGATTCACACATCACCTCCCACCGGGTGAAAAGAAGCCGGGGGGGAGGGGGTTAGCGGGAGCTAACTTCCCCTCACATCAGGTAGTTGCCCAGTTTCAATGGATGTGTTGAAAATTGTTGTTAGTGGCACACAAAACATCTCTGCTCCCTCTCTAAGGACCCATGGAAAGATGTTGTCCGGTACCACCGCCTTTGAGGTATCAAGTTCACATAGCAGCTTCTTCATCTCCTTGGTTGCGAGTATTTCATCCAACACATGTTGGTGTATCCCTTGTTTGTGTACCCCCCTATTCTGATTTCCCGGAGTCCTTCCTGTCTCCACTGTGAATACTTCTTTAAATCTTATGTTGAACTCTTCACATACTTCTTGGTCGTTTCTTATGAGCTCCCCACCTTCCTTCCTCAGCCTGATTACCTGGTCCTTGACTGTTGTTTTCCTCCTGATGTGGCTATACAACATCTTCGGGTCAGACTTGACTGTCGTTTTCATATTGTCGCCGGGTCTCCTCCTTATCTGTGAATATTCGTTTCTGGCTCTTCGGCTAATCTCTTTATTTTCCTGGGTCCTTTGTCTTTGTACATTTTTCCATTCTCTAGCGCACTTGGTTGTTGCCTCCCTACACTTTTGGATGAACCAGGGGCTCTCTCTGGTCTTCCCATTATTTCTGTTGCCCTTGGGAACAAACCTCTTCTCTGCCTCCTTGCATTTTGTTGTCACGTAGTCCATCATTTCGTTCACTGATTTTCCTACCAATTCTCTTTCCCACTGAACCTCTTGCAGGAAATTCCTCATGCCTTTGTAGTTCCCCCTTTTTTCCCCCTTTTGCAGTTTGCCTTCTCCCGTCCTATTCCTGCTACCCTCTCCATTTGTGCGTGTGTGTGGGTGCACAACATTTGCGTGTGCAATTCTTTTCCCATCTTTTTTTTTCTTTCACCCCCGTACACAACATCCCTCTTCCCCACGATGTCTCTTTCTCTCCCTCTCTCTCTCTCTCTCTCTCTCTCTCTCTCTCTCTCTCTCTCTCTCTCTCTCTCTCTCTCTCTCTCTCTCTCTCTCTTCCTGTACGGGCCACCCCAGAAGATACTGTCTCATTAGTAAACACAGAGTCCATCCAATGCCACTTATCCTGTCTGCGCACATAAATACTGTCTATTAGCACCCGCGTTCCCATTTGTCGGCAGGCGCGCTAACATCACACTAACACACACTCGTATCACCCCTAACATTATGACACTCACGTCAGCCTTATCACGCTAACACTCACCACACTCTAACACACACTCGTATCACCCCTCACATTCTGACACTCACGTCAGCCCTAACACTCACTTTCGAGTTCTAACATTCAGACACTCAGACGAGCGCTGGCACTAACTCATTCATACAAATCATGCGAACCCTATCACACTAACACACTCACGCGAGTCCTAATGCACTAACATACTCACGCAGTCCTAACACATTCACAGCTGTCTGGACTCATCAGTCTTCCAACTATCATTCACTCATTAACATCATTCACTCTCCCAGTCATCATTCACTATCCCTCCAGCCATCATTCACTTTCCCTCCTACTATCATTCACTCTCCCTCGTCTCAACCTGTCTCAGGGTGTAGATGTCTAGAGTGATGTCAGGTGGTCATGCCTGGCTGATAACTCTCAGTCACTCTCCTGGTGATCGTCTCACACATAACTCAAGGCATCTTATCAACGTTCTTCTTTCTCAATCTTTACATAATTATTCTGAAATGGAAATCGCTGATAATTCTCCGTTTCTAGGTCGTCCGGTTATTATTTCTTTCTTATAAATGGACCTTTAATCTGCCTTATTCTATATTTTGTCATTGTTAACGTCCTTGAGGTACTTCCAGTGACGAGCTGAGAAGAAATTAATAAAGTAAGCTGATTACACATTTTAAGCTCTTTGATAAAGCTGAAGGATAAACATTAATGAATGTTTGTTATTACTGAATCAAGTAATAAATAAAATAGGAAGTGGGAACACGCTGAGAGTCGGTGGTTCGATCCCCGGTACGGGTAGAAACACATTGGTCATGTTTTCTTACACCCGCTGTCCCTGTTCACCTAGCAGTAAGTAGGTACCTGGGTGTTAGGCGACTGGTGTGGGTAGCGTCCTGGGGGACAAAATTAACCTAAGTTGCCCGAAATGTTGTGCATCACAAGGGGCTTTTTATATAATATGTCATTGATGTTAGTTACACCTATGTAAGTTGTATTATATTCTTGTAACACAAATATTATTGTCATTATTATGTGACGACATTGTTTTTAAGCATAGTTGAAAGGAAGTCTCTGTGGTTTTGAAACCAAATGGTCAGAAACTTGGGTGAAAAATTTTGACTTACTGTGAAGTTTGTGCTGGAATTATTCGTTGATTGATAGGTTAAAGTTCTGGCCTGGTCACAGACCGGGCCGCGGGGGCGTTGACCCCCGGAACTCTCTCCAGGTCTCCACCCCTCAAGGAAGGTTCCTTGATGTTGGTGAGGGGCTCTTGATTTAGGGAATTGGATCTGTGCTCCAGTTCCCCGAATTAAGCCTGAATGCCTTCCACATCCCCCCCCAGGCGCTGTATAATTCTCCGGGTTTAGCGCTTCCCCCTTGATTATAATAATAATAATCCAGGTCTCCAGGTAATCTTTCCTAACCTTGAGAACTATTGTCTAAAATTTTAATTAATTTTGAAGCAGAGAAGCTGAGCTCTCCGGGAGCAGAGAGCTTCCATCACAGCACACACTGCTTCCCTGGCTCACATCTCCAGCAAAAGAAACTCTGCTACTGTAAACGAGGATCACCACATTACTGAGGGGAATTTCAAGTATCAGAATGTTGCTGTTTTGTTCTCACAGCGACTTACAATGATCTGGACACCATTTACGTAAACTGGAAGAAAAAGGTGAATTACAGTAAGTTAAAATAGTGAGCCTTCCTCTTGGACACTGCAGGAGTACGCAAGATCACACTCTAACTTCAATGTTTCACTTAAGACACACAAGCCTCTGTCTGACAGCTTTCAAATTCTGAGATGTTGCACTCGGTGTGAATTCAGTAAGATTTAAATAAGAGAAACGAAAATTTCTGAACGCAATAATTTCGCAAAAATAATTTTGAACCTAACGAAAAAAATATATTTCATTGTGTTTGTTTATTATTAAAATATTGCAAACTTACCTAAAATATGTTTAGTTGGATTAGGCTAAATTAAGCTTTCTAAGGATCTTTTGGTGCAAAATTATTGATTTTTACATTAACGTAAATGAAAAAAATATATATCTTTAAACGTACAAGAGAAAATTTTAGAAAGGAATTAATTTTAAATGAGTTCTTACCACTTTTGCCTGTTCGGTACGGTATATATATATATATATATATATTTAAATATATATATATATATATATATATATATATATATATATATATATATATATATTTATACATATATACTATATGTATATATATATATAGGTGCGGGATTACCAAAACTGTTGTCCAGAGGGCTGAGGAAGGGTTGTTGAGGTGGTTCGGACATGTAGAGAGAATGGAGCGAAACAGAATGACTTCAAGAGTGTATCAGTCTGTAGTGGAAGGAAGGCGGGGTAGGGGTCGGCCTAGGAAGGGTTGGAGGGAGGGGGTAAAGGAGGTTTTGTGTGCGAGGGGCTTGGACTTCCAGCAGGCATGCGTGAGCGTGTTTGATAGGAGTGAATGGAGACAAATGGTTTTTAATACTTGACGTGCTGTTGGAGTGTGAGCAAAGTAACATTTATGAAGGGATTCAGGGAAACCGGCAGGCCGGACTTGAGTCCTGGAGATGGGAAGTACAGTGCCTGCACTCTGAAGGAGGGGTGTTAATGTTGCAGTTTAAAAACTGTAGTGTAAAGCACCCTTCTGGCAAGACAGTGATGGAGTGAATGATGGTGAAAGTTTTTCTTTTTCGGGCCACCCTGCCTTGGTGGGAATCGGCCGGTGTGATAATAAAAAAAAAAATAAATAAAATATATATATATATATATATATATATATATATATATATATATATATATATATATATATATATATATATATATATATATAATACGTTTACTAAAAGATTAAATTTTGAAGATAACTTTCAGAGGGTGAGCAACGCAATACTTGAATATTAAGACCAATACTCGCCCCTGGCTATGTTCCTCATACACCTGGCTATGTTCCTCATACACCTGGCTATGGTCCTCACACACCTGGCTATGTTCCTCACACACCTGTCTATGGTCCTCACACATCTGGCTATGTTCCTCACACACCTGGCTATGACCCTCACACACCTAGCTATGGTCCTCACACACCTGTCTATGGTCCTCACACATCTGGCTATGTTCCTCACACACCTGGCTATGTTCCTCACACACCTGGCTATGTTCCTCACACACCTGGCTATGTTCCTCACACACCTGGCTATGGTCCTGATACACCTGGCTATGATCCTCACACACCTGGCTATGTTCCTCAGACACCTGGCTATGGTCCTCACACACCTGGCTATGGTACTCACACACCTGACTATGTTCCTCACACACCTGGATATGGTCCTGACCCACCGGGCTGTGGTTCTCTCACACCTGCTATTTTGTTCACACATCTGGCTATGGTCCTCACACACCTGCTATGTTTTTCACACACCTAGCTATATACCTCACACACCTGGCTATGTTCTACACACACTTGGCTATATTCCTCACACACTTGGCTATGTTCCTCACACACCTTGCTATATTCCTCACACTCCTGGCTATGGTCCTCACACACCTGGCTATGTTCCTCACACACCTGGCTATGTTTCTCACACACCTGGTTATATTCCTCACACACCTGGCTATGGTCCTCACACACCTGGCTATGGTACTCACACACCTGACTATGATCCTCACACACCTGACTATGATCCTCACACACCTGACTATGATCCTCACACACCTGACTATGATCCTCACACACCTGACTATGATCCTCACACACCTGACTATGATCCTCACACACCTGACTATGATCCTCACACACCTGGCTATGTTCTACACACACTTGGCTATACTTATTTATTTATTTATTTATTTATTTATTTTATGTCTTTGCAAACAGTACATTGAGATTTTGTATTTACAATAGTGGGTTGCAATACAAAGAGAACCTCTATTATGCCTAGGCATTATGGGCCAACTTAACATTATTGGCTTTCAGACTACTTAATACTAAGGATTATATCATAGTTGTACAGTAGGATAGTAATTATTTCATAGTTGTACAGTAGGATAGTAATTATTTCATAGTTGTACAGTAGGATATTAATTATAAATGAATCAAAATTTGTATAATACAATGAATGCTTCTAAATTCCTTAAGGAGCTGGGTAAAAGACTCATCAGGGTAACTAGGGATCCCAGGGCAGCTAGTTTTCTGTTCCAGCGGCTCAGTGCGGCTGTTCAAAGGGGTAATGCCTGCTGTATTTTGGGCACACGCCCCAGCTCTGAGGAGCTGGATTAGATTTTCGCCTTATAATCGGTTATACACACGTAACAACATGTACCTTATATGCCACCTTTATATCAACAATGTATCTCTTAAATCTTCTGTACCATATTATGTAATAAAATATTCCTATTGGTAAAAAAAAAATATGAAAAGATGGGGTGGTAGGGGAAGTGGAATATTCAAACGGCTTCAGGAAGAAATACAAATATTCTTCCTTGAAGCCTTTTTATACAAAGATATATTTATATTCGAAAATGCTTTTTGTGAAAACAATGATTCAATTATATTCCTGTCAACAATGGATAAAAGGTTCAATGTGATTGTTTCAGTTATGATGTGGGAGTACATAAGTGAGTAAGTGTGTACTGAGTATTTAGCATTTAGTCTAGGGTGATTAAGTGGCTTTTGAGAAGAGTCTTAAATGGATTTTCAGACTGGGCTACTTTAATATCTTCTGGTAATGAATTCCATAGTTTGGGGCCCTTTATGTGCATTGAGTTTTCACACAGTGTGATATGGACACGAAGTATATCAAAAAGAGATCTGTGTCTTGTGTTGTGGTCATGTGTCCTGTTTAAGTTGGTGAGAAGTTTGAGTGGAGGGTTTATGTTTGCGTGTATTGTTCTGTGTATGTAGTAGGCACATGAATAAGTATGGATGTTCTTAATGGTGAGCAGATTCAGACTTTTGAAAATTGGTGGAGTATGCTGGTGGGAGTGGGAATTTATTATCATTCTTACTGCTGCCTTTTGCTGGGTTATTAGGGGTTTTAGGTGATTGGATGTTGTTGATCCCCATACACAAATTCCATATGTAAGAAAAGGGTATATGAGTGAATGGTACATTGCCAGGAGAGCTGATTGTGGAACGTAGTACCTTATCTTTGATAGTATGGCTACAGTCTTGGAGATTTTCTTGGTGATTTGTTGTATGTGTGTCCGGAACTTAAGGCTACTGTCAAGGTGGATACCTAGGAATTTTCTCTGTGTGAGTCTTGTGACTGATGATCCATTTAGCGTTATGTTAATTGGATCATTTGCAGCTTTGTTTCCAAACTGACTATATTCCTCACACTCCTGGCTATGGTCCTCACACACCTCGCTATATTCCTTACACACCTGGCTATGCTCCTCACACACCTGGTTATTCTCCTCACACACCTGGTTATGTTCCTCACGCATCTGATATGTTCCTTACACACCTGGCTATGTTCCTCACACACATGGTTATGTTCCTCACACACCTGGTTATGTTCCTCACACACCTGGCTATGTTCCTCACGCACCTGGCTATGTTCCTCACGCACCTGGTTATGTTCCTCACACACCTGGCTATGTTCCTCACACACCTGGCTATGTTCCTCACACACTTGGTTATGTTCCTCACACACCTGGCTATGTTCATCACACACCTGGTTATGTTTCTCACACACCAGGCTATGTTCCTCACACACATGGTTATGCTCCTCACACACCTGGGTATGTTCCTCACACACCTGTCTATGCTCCTCACACACCTGGTTATGCTCCTCACACACCTGGTTATGTTCCTCACACACCTGGTTATGTTCCTCACACACCTGGCTATGTTCATCACACACCTGGTTATGTTTCTCACACACCTGGCTATGTTCCTCACACACATGGTTATGCTCCTCACACACCTGGGTTTGTTCCTCACACACCTGTCTATGCTCCTCACACACCTGGTTATGCTCCTCATACACCTGTTTATGTTCCTCACACACCTGGTTATGTTCCTCACACACCTGGCTATGTTCCTCACACATCTGGCTATGTTCCTCGCACACCTGGCTATGTTCCTCACACACCTGGTTATGCTCCTCACACACCTGGTTATGTTCCTCACACACCTGGTTATGTTCCTCACACACCTGGTTATGCTCCTCACACACCTGGCTATGTTCCTCACACACCTGGTTATGTTCCTCACACACCTGGTTATGCTCCTCACACACCTGGTTATGCTTCTCACACACCTGGCTATGTTTCTCACACACCTGGTTATGTTCCTCACACACCTGGTTATGTTCCTCACACACCTGGTTATGCTTCTCACACACCTGGCTATGTTTCTCACACACCTGGTTATGTTCCTCACACACCTGGTTATGTTCTTCACACACCTGGTTATCTCAGTAGTAGTAACCAGTTACCAGTAACCAGTGTACCGTTGACTCAACGACCAACCGTCTCTGCCTGAGTCACTGTCTATTCATATTGCGCTGAACTGGCATTATTCAAAAGACCCTCTGGTACGCCGGCGGCCGGTCAGTCAGTGTTACGAGAGGAGCGAGTGAGATAGGCCACGGCTGCAAGGGCTCTCTCCACATATCTGCAATTATACGTAATAACAGCCTACGTGAGTATTTCTTACCTAATCCACGTGTCGAACTCCCACATGATAAATGGTGGCAGCGGTGTGGAGCGTGGATTTACGTTTTTAAGGGTAATTCAAGGCGTTAGAAGGCTGTTTGTGAGGAGCGGCAGGGTCAAAAGGTGAACCGTCACCCACCAGCTACTACCCTCACGCACCTCCAGAAACCAGCCGCCTGACTCCCCTCACAACCTTCTGCCTGCAAGCCTGTTGCAGCCGTTTCAAGCTTCCTGGCTTAGTTCGTGTGCTAATTGCTTCAATCTCCGAGGGGTTGACCCGGATTTTGCAATTAAGCCAGTCAGTAAGCCAGACTGTGGAAGTGAACGCCAGTCAGCCTATCATCCAGCCTGTCTCCTCTCATCCAACTGCTCCTCCGTGCTTTGTGCATCGTTACACGTCTTCCAGTCAGCCATTCTCGTGGGGTAAGCCAGTCAGCCAACCCAGCTTCTAACCCAGCTGAGAGAGAGAAGTAAGCCACGCAGTAAGAAGTAAGCCAAGTTCCTCTGAAGTATTGTCTAAATCGCTTTGTGCTCCCTGTTGGATGCTAAGAGTGGTTTTCACCATTCCTGTGGCATAGAGTGGGTTATCAAGCCACCTTCGTGGGTAGAGTGGGGGTGCGCGTCAGTGAGTGCCAGCAGAGTCACACCCACCACCACCACTCTCTCCCACCACTAGCCACAACCACCACCAGCAATCCACCCATCTACCTGTGGCTGTTTGTACCCTTGTACCGGGTCCTAGTACTGTTTTGGCTCACATAATTGGTCAAGAGATTGTAGCTGGCGCCAACGATAACCCAATTATGAGAGTTCCCCGAGAACGCGCATTTCTTCTGACAACAGTGTGAATGTAGGAGGCGTCATCACCCCTCACCGCCCGTCTACTACTCCAGACTTCAGTGATAATTTTCTTGAGACATTTTTCTTGCATTTAAAGACATTTGCGTGTGTGAGACATTTATAGTAAATTGCTTGT
This sequence comes from Cherax quadricarinatus, assembly GCF_038502225.1. Classification (NCBI taxonomy): domain Eukaryota; kingdom Metazoa; phylum Arthropoda; class Malacostraca; order Decapoda; family Parastacidae; genus Cherax; species Cherax quadricarinatus. Next base: position 47,164 of record NW_027197295.1, on the reverse strand, counting down.
GTACTCTAAACCTTGTGTTTTCAGTGTAAACGCAGTATTTCTTTGACTCATTATTTTTACAATATTTTTCAGTGTTTTCACTTATCTTATATTTTTTTATTCTGTGTTTTTTCTTATGCTACTCGTCTGTAGTAAGTATTATTGTGTAGTGTACCAGTCAGTCACTCTGTGTGAAGTGATTCATTTTTTTTATTGTATTCTTTCAGCGTTGTATTCTCCAGTAATTGTCATTGTATTTCATGCAGTGATATTCACCCCAGTATACTAAATTATCCATTTATTTCTATGTGTGTCTTTTTTTGTATGCCAGCAGTGTCTCATTCCTCTAATTTTTTCGCAGACTGTGTACCATTATTTTTGCCAGCAAATTTTTGTCGTATCAATCACAGCAAGATTTTGTTGTATCAGTCACAGCAGGATTTTGTTGTAAGAATATATTATAATGAAGTGTGCCCTGCCACTGTAAGTGTTGACCTAACCGTTTTGTTCCTGTGTTTTATTTTATTCATATTTTTATATTTCTTGAACAAATTCACTCTTGATGCAATTTCAAGTACTTTTAACGTAAAGTGTTTTCTTTACTCTGCTTGAGTAAATTGTTTTGTCTAATTTACAATTAAGAGTTAAAGTGTTCAATCAGTTTATTTTTTTGATCTTCATATTTTAATTTTATCATTTAACCTGAGTTTTCCCAGTGACACTTTATTACTGCAGTGATTATTTCTACACTTTATTTTGTTGCACTTGTTCAGCAGTGAATTATTTCCTTCTATTGATATTTTTATGAATTATATTTTAATTTTGTCTATGCATTCTTAGAAAATACTTAAATTTCCCAGTTAACAATTTAATAATTTTATTTTATACTTTCACATTGATTTAAAAATTTAATTAATTAATTTCTTTATTAGCAAGAGTAAAGACAGCTCATTTTGAATTTAATTCAGTCTCCAGTAATATTTTTTACTTGTATATTTCAATGTAAATTTTTTTATTTTGGTCAATAGTCCTTTAAATTGAGTTTTCCTTCCTCTTGCAGTGTATCTTAGACATTTTTTTTTTTATTATTCCTTCTGCAAAATTAGTTGTATATCTTTTATTTCAATTCTAGAATTTTATATCATTTTTATTGTTCATTATTTTTGCCTTATTTGTTCTCGTGCTACTTTGCCATTATGTCTCACATACCGTCAAGTGATACTTTAGTGAATGTCGACACTCAGACCTCTCAGACTATTGCTGCTCCTGTCATCAGTCCTCACAGTTCCTTACCGACTGACAGACCGACCCAGACACCGAGATATTATAGTTATACTCGTGATTCCCTTGATGCGTTACCTTTATTCAATGGCCATGTACATAGTCTTGAAGCATGGTTTGCAGCCATTCGTTCTCGTGCTAGTGCTCTAGGTGAAGGTCCTCCTTCAGAGGAAAGCCTTATCAGACTTGCTAAAGAAGCTCTTTATCGATCTCCTGCTGCTGTTCACGTTGTTGATCTCCTTGATATGCGAGACTTCAGGAATCTTACTAAGTGGTCACAATATGAGGAACTGATTCGTTCTTTCCTTGTCCCAGTAAAAACAGCTGATCCATATGTCGTTCTTAGGGAACTAGTGAATGCTACACCCATGAGTAATGAATCGTTGAGTGCATTTGCTGTTAGATTAGACGAACTTTTATCATCATTTATCAATGCTGTCCAATCATCATCTTTTCTCCCTGAAGAGGCTAAACCATTTACAGAATCACTTGCTAAAATAGCAGCTTTTGGAGCAATTAAAGAACTAATGCCGCCTGCTTCTGTGTGTGCTTATGAGGCTCATCCTCCAACTGTAACGATGGAACCACTTACAGCCTTAAATCATGTACGTTCCTTGTGCCCCCAGGGTACTTTCCCGTGTATTAAAAGTAATGTCACACATATGCCTCAGTCTGCACCACCTCTTGTTTGCGCCACAGAGACAAATCGTGGTCGTCAACCATCTCAGAGATCACCAAGAACCAGTGTACAGAGTCGTTATACACCTCGTAGTATTCATAGTACATTCAGTAACCATAGTCGGCGGAATTGTTACAACTGTGGTTTCCGTGGCCATATTGCAATTAATTGTCCTGATAGTTACCCTAAGAGACGTCGTACTGATGATGAGTACTCAGATCTTCCCTACTGTACTTATCATAGAATACATGGACATGACACATCTGAGTGTAATGCTCTCTATAACCTTCAGTACTCTAGGTCTTTCCGTGGTCGTTCCAACCGCAGAACCCGTAGAGGAAACAGATATCGTGGTTCTCAAACTAACCAGAACCAGGCTCATTCTTTCAATTCTCAAAATAACCAGAACCAGGCTCGTTCTTCCCAGTCGGGGGAATTCGAGCGCCCCAGTCAAACCGTCCCATGGTGACAGTAGGTGATAATGAGTACACCATCCCCGTTCACAATTCCTTTGAAGCCTTAAGCAGTCTCGAGAATGACAACCCTGCTGATGATGTTGCTTCACATGTCTCTGACATAGATGATTTTGGGGATGGAGTAGAACAAGTCTTTTCTGATGACAATCCACCTTTTTGTTTGCACATAACTTCCAATGCAACAATAGGCCCTATAGTGCAAGCATCTGTTTATAATGCGCCCGTTCATTTGTTCATGGACTCTGGTGCGCAAGTCAATATTATTAATTCTAGTTTGTTTAAGGATAAGAAGTTACGACATGTCCTTCTCGTAGAACCGACTCCTGTGTCCTCCCTTAGTGGAGTATCTGGTTCTCACCTGCGTGTCCGCGGTCGGACTTCCCTAACCTTTTCTATCCAAGGTAGAGACTTCACTGCTTCCTTCCTTGTTGTCGACCAGATTACTTTCCCTGGTGACCTTCTACTGGGATTTGCTTCCATGCGAGACTTACGCATTGTACTCGACCCTTATCGATGGCATGCACAAATTGACGACTTGATCGTTCCATTCTGGGGTTACCAGCTTGGATCAGAAATCTGTTATACTGCTGCAGAGTATGATGTACGGATTAAGTCCTTACAAGCTAATGCATTCTCCAGTAGCGTACCCAAGCGGTCAGGCACTGGTAATTCTGTCACTCCCATCAGTGTTCCACCTATACCTTCAGATTTGCAGGATAGTCCGATGCCTCAAGTGTCCGAGGACGCTCAGATTGCCTTGAGTGCACAACCTATCCCTGCAATGCCTGCTAGTTCGAGTAGTAGTTTCTCCACAGGGGACGCCTTGTCGGAAAACAATTACTTGCAACTAGTAATGCCATCTCTTGTTGATGTCACATGCCGTCTGCAGAAAGACGTTTCTGTTGTGGCTAGTGCTCTCACTAGAGTGTCTGTAGTTGTTCCTAGTGTTCCAGATGGTGATAACGTCCTAGTTGACAGTGATTCCTGCAAAGTAAAAGGTCTATTTGTTGAACCATCCTTACATGTTGTACGAGATAGTAAGATCCATTTCTACCTGGCCAACACTTCTGGTCACAGTGTTCGCCTCAGAGCAAATACCAATCTTGTTGACCTTGTTCACTATCCTTACCCTGTTCAGGTAGAGGATGAGTTGTCACCTGACCAGTGGGTCGGTGCTATTTCTGCCGGGGAGACCTCATCCACTTCACTGGATCAATCCGTTCCACCAGTTGAGGAGAAAGACTTAGCTCCCACTGACTTCCCAGATGAAGTCAAGCGTTTGTTGACTCTGTTGAACAAAGGTCGTAAAGCCATTGCTTTACCAGGTGAGAAGATGGGTATAACGAACTTATTGTCCCATCGTATTCCACTTGAACCTGGTACTAGACCTATCTACATACCTGCGTACAGAATGCCTCATTCACAAGTTGCTGTCCCAGAAGAATTGATCAATCAAATGCTTGATGATTGAGTTATTGCACCTAGCAATTCACCTTGGAATGCACCCTTGATACTAGTACCTAAGAAGGATGGTACTTGGCGCCCAGTAATTGACTTTAGGAAGTTAAACGCGAAAACCATTCCAGATCGCTTTCCACTCCCTGTACTGGGTGATCTTTTACGTAATATCGGAGATAACAAAGTCTTTTCAACCCTAGATTTGTTACAAGGGTTTTGGCAAGTCCCTCTTCACGAGGACAGCCAAGAGCTAACTGCATTCTCCACTCCTACAGGTCATTATCACTTCCTCCGTATGGCATTTGGATTACGATCTTCCCCTATCACGTTCTCAAGGCTCATGACTAATATCTTTAGAGGTCTCATAGGTAATGCACTTATGGTGTACTTAGATGACGTAATCGTCATGTCTAAAGACGTGGATACACACTTGAAAAGACTTGATGTAGTACTTGGTAAGCTTGAAGAAGCCAATTTAAAGATCAAACTGTCAAAATGTCAATTTTTCAGATCAGAAATTAAGTTTCTTGGTCACGTAGTCACTCCTAGAGGGGTTACGACTGACCAAAGTAAAGTAACTGCAGTACTAAATTTTCCAACTCCCAAAACTGCTGATGCCGTAAGATCCTTTGTGGGCTTAGCAGGTTTTTATAGATCTTTCATTGCCAATTTTTCTTCCATAGCTGCTCCTCTAACTGAGTTGCTTAAGAAAGATGCTCCTTTTGTTTGGACCTTCCGTCAAGAAAGAGCATTCCAAACTCTAAAAGAAAAGCTAACATCTGCTCCAATTTTGAAATTTCCAGATTTTTCTAAGCCCTTCTATCTGACGACTGATGCTAGTTCAATTGGCATAGGTGCCGTACTAGCTCAGAAGACCGATGGCAAGTACAACGCAGTTGCATTTGCTAGCCGAGTCCTTACGAAGGCTGAACGTAATTATATAGTAACTGAGCAAGAAGCTTTAGCAATAGTATGGTCTTTAAAGCACTTCCGAGAAATTATTTATCAGTACTCTGTTCATGTCTTGACAGACCATGCTCCACTGATACCCTTATTCCAGAACAAACAACCTACTGGAAGGTTAGCTAGATGGACCTTGACTATCCAAGAGTTCAATCCCACCTTTGAGCATTTACCTGGCAAGTCAAATGTAGTCGCAGATGCCTTATCGCGACATATTAGTATAGTAACTGCAGACCCTCCATTTAGTGCTGAAGATGTAAAGAACGCTCAACGAACAGATCCCATGTGGTCTGGTGTGATTCGATTCCTGCTCCAGGAAGATCTTATTCTGAATGTGAAGCCACCAGCACCCATCAGTGACTTTGTCATGAACCAAGAATTACTGTATCGAACAGCCGAGTTGGGTACTCCTAGCAGAAGAGTATACCAGTTAGTAATTCCACAGTCACTAGTGAATGTAGCCTTACAGCTAGTTCACGATGTACCAGGTGTTGCACACCCTGGTATGGATCGTTCAGTAAAACAAGCCAGATTGAAATACTTTTGGCCTCGAATGGCAACTGATATTTCTGAGTATGTTAAGAAATGTAGTGTCTGCATGCAACATAAAGGCAATGCTAATGGTCCTAATCCAATCCAAGTGTATCCAACTACTAGCGAACCTTGGGAAAGAGTTGCGCTAGATTTGTTAACTAATTTCCAATGTTCCCTCCAAGGCAACAAACATCTGTGTGTTATGGTAGACCATTTCACCAGATATTGTGAGTTAGTTCCTATTGCAGATAAGACTGCCGAGACAGTAGCTAAAGCGTTTAAAGAACGCATTATCTGCAGGCATACCACCCCTAAGTCCCTAGTAACAGATAATGGAGGTGAATTCTGTAATGAAATTCTTGAAAATTTGTGTACCTTGTACAAGATCTCTAAATCCACCATTGTTCCTCATCATCCTGCCAGCAATGGGTTAGCGGAACGAACCAATAAGAAAGTACTTGATGTCTTGAGAGCCACTATCAATCCCAACAGTGAAACTTGGGATGAAGTTATACCTGATGTGCAGTGTGCTATAAATTCTGCTTACAATGTTTCTATAGGTGACACTCCACATTATGCATTGTATGGTGTAGATAAACGTTTGCCTTATGAGTTGTTATATTCTAATCCGAAACCAAATTACAACCCTGATGATTTCATAGCAACTCGTACCAGCTTAGCTCAAAGTGTTTTTAGAAGAATCCGTGAAACACTTCATAAATCAACAGCAGAATTTACAAGAGTCGCAAACACTCGATCAAAGCCATCCAAAATCAAAGTAGGTTCGAGAGTTATGCTGATTAACTTTAACAAAACGTCTGCAATGCCAAAGCTTGATCAAAAGTTTGTTGGTCCTTATCGAGTAGTTGAACATATCACTGGTAATAAGTATAAGGTTAGAGAGATTAGTACTGGTCAGTATAAAGAATCGCATTTGGATCATATGAAGTTAGTATGTGATGATAATGATGTTCCAACCCAGACTAATGTGACAGACTCTGACAATCCTCCTGATCCTGTACTCTCTTCCTCTGATACTCAGTCAGACGATCAACCTGAATGTCGTTATTCCCTACGTACACGACAGGTATTGAGAAATCCTCAAGTATCATTTGTAACTTCCAATTCAGATTTGCCTCAAATACAGCATGAGTTAGCCAATGCTACAGAGTTTGATCCTCCCAGAGATGACACCCATTCTGCATATGCCAATCTTACCCTAGCAGAGTTGGGGTTAAATGTAAATAACCTGTATAGATGAATAATTACAGTATCAACTTATCAGTATTCAAGAATTTTTTTTTTGTGTTCATGTTCTCTCCGCATTCTGAGAGTTAACAGTCTAGATTTGCGTGCACCGAATCTGCCTTTCTGTTAAACACTCTTTCTTTGTATATATTCCTTCCTCAGAATCCGTAGATCACACGAATACAGATCGATCGATCAAAATTTTTTTTTTTTTATCACTTGTAATCTCAACGTTGAGTTCGTTGTTCATTTGTTGAGTTTTAAGTTGTACTATAGTATACCTTGTATTGCATTACATTTTCAGTTACGTAAGCTTTCATTCCAATGTTCTACTTATGTATATATAATGTTTAATTGTTGTGTACTTTGACATTGTATAGAATCAGCCCAAGCCGTATACCTGCCATCTCTAGTTTGTATTAGTTGTATGTCGGGACGACATACGTTAGTGTCGCCGAGCTCTCAGTAGTAGTAACCAGTTACCAGTAACCAGTGTACCGTTGACTGAACGACCAACCGTCTCTGCCTGAGTCACTGTCTATTCATATTGCGCTGAACTGGCATTATTCAAAAGACCCTCTGGTACGCCGGCGGCCGGTCAGTCAGTGTTACGAGAGGAGCGAGTGAGATAGGCCATGGCTGCAAGGGCTCTCTCCACATATCTGCAATTATACGTAATAACAGCCTACGTGAGTATTTCTTACCTAATCCACGTGTCGAACTCCCACATGATAGTTATGTTCCTCACACACCTGGTTATGTTCCTCGCACACCCCGGTTATGTTCCTCACACACCTGGTTATGCTCCTCACACACCTGGTTATGTTCCTCACACACCTTGCTATGTTCCTCACACATCTTGCTATGTTCCTCACACACCTGGGTATGTTCCTCACACACCTGTCTATGCTCCTCACACACCTGGTTATGCTCCTCACACACCTGGTTATGTTCCTCACACACCTGGCTATGTTCCTCACACACCTGGTTATGTTCCTCACACACCTTGTTATGTTCCTCACACACCTGTTTATGTTCCTCACGCACCTGGTTATGTTCCTCACACACCTGGTTATGCTCCTCACACACCTGGCTATGTTCCTCACACACCTGGCTATATTTTTCACACACCTGACTATGTTCCTCACACACCTGGCTATGTTCCTCACACACCTGGTTATGCTCCTCACACACCTGGTTGTGTTCCTCACACACCTGGTTATGCTCCTCACACACCTGGTTATGCTCCTCACACACCTGGTTATGTTCCCCACACACCTGATTATGTTCCTCACACACCTGGTTATGTTCCTCACACACCTGGTTATGTTCCTCACACACCTGGTTATGTTCCTCACACACCTGGTTATGTTCCTCACACACCTGGTTATGTTCCTCACACACCTGGTTATGCTCCTCACACACCTGGTTATGTTCCTCACACATCTGTTTATGTTCCTCACACACCTGGCTATGTTCCTCACACACCTGGTTATGCTCCTCACACACCTGGTTATGTTCCTCACACACCTGGTTATGTTCCTCACACACCTGGTTATGTTCCTCACACATCTGTTTATGTTCCTCACACACCTGGCTATGTTCCCCACACACCTGGTTATGCTCCTCACACACCTCGTTATGTTCCTCACACACCTGGTTATGTTCCTCACACACTTGTCTATGCTACTCACACACCTGGTTATGCTCCTCACACACCTGGTTATGTTCCTCACACACCTGGCTATGTTCCTCACACACCTGGCTATGTTTCTCACTCACCTGGCTATGTTCCTCACACACCTGTCTATGCTTCTCACACACTTGGTTATGTTCCTCACACACTTGGCTATGTTCCTCACACACCTGGCTATGTTCCTCACACACCTGGTTATGTTCCTCACACACCTGGTTATGTTCCTCACACACCTGGTTATGTTCCTCACACACCTGGCTATGTTCCTCACACACCTGGCTATGTTCCTCACACACCTGGTTATGTTCCTCACACACCTGGTTATGTTCCTCACACACTTGTCTATGCTTCTCTCACACTTGGTTATGCTCCTAACACTTGGTTATGTTCCTCACACACCTGTCTATGCTTCTCACACACTTGGTTATGCTCCTCACACCTGGTTATGTTCCTCACACACCTGTCTATGCTTCTCACACACTTGGTTATGTTCCTCTCCCACCTGGCTATATTCTTCACACACCTGGCTATATTCCTCACACACCTGGCTATATTCTTCACACACCTGGCTATATTCTTCACACACCTGGCTATATTCTTCACACACCTGGCTATATTCTTCACACACCTGGGTATGGTCCTGTCAGTTGTTAATTATTTCGTTGTTGCTTATTTCTTGTTTATCAAGTGTTTACTCTCTCTACCGTACCCTGCCCCTCTTCCCCCTCTTCTACCTTTGTACCTCTTTGTTTTTCTCTCCACCTCTCCCTCTCTACTCTATTTAACTTCCCATCCCTCTCTTTTACTCCCTGCCCCTCTGTTCTCTCCCTTCCTGTTATCCTCCTACTCTATTCTTTCCCTCTCCCACTTCCTTCCCCAAGATGACCCTCTCACCCTCCATCTTGCTTCCCTCTCTCTACAGTCCTGTCCTCCCTCACCCTTTTTTCCCCTTCTCCCTTACCCTCTTTATCTCCTTGCGCCCCCTCCCCTCCCCCTGCCACCGTTCCTCCCTCCTCTTCCCCTCCTCACTTCCTACCCTCTGTTATGAACACAGGCACCAGTATAAGACGTGTACTACTTGGCCCTAAGTTAAGTCACCAGGCAAGCAAGGATTACTGTAAACATAGCTATGCGCCAAACCCACAAGGGGAGCAAGCAAGGAACCAAGAGTTACATAGTTAAAGACAGACACCAATTATAGTGTGGAAGTGCCCATATATTCACATCAGCAATATTTACAGTATTATGTAATAATCGCGAACAACCGATACAAAATGCAAACCAAGCACGGGTGGAGGGGTGGAGTTGAATGATGGCTCTAGGCCTTTCATGTTGCAATCAACACATCAGGAGCTTGCAATGTTGCAGAAAAACAAGGAAGAATTACAAATAAATACGTTGAGAGGAAGCTTGTCTGCTCGAGCAGACAAGCTTACTCTGAACGTATTTGGAACATGAAAGACGTACAGTTATCATTCAACTCCTCCAGTGGTTGCTTCGTATTTACAGTATGTAGAGAGTGCAACAGAGCACCACTGTTGCCAGATACCATGCACATGAGAATTATAATAAGGGAAAACGCAATATTAACTCAGTAAGACACATGTACAACAGTTGGGTAACTTTATTGTTGAAACGTTTCGCCTACACAGTAGGCTTCATCAGTCAATTACAGAGGCAGCAGGTGTAATAGCGAAGCAAAGATGATGTATTCAGTCCATCAACCCTGGAGAAATAGTATTTGAGGGGATCAGTCCCTCAGCCTGGAGAAGAGTTCAGTCCCCCAGGCTGAGGGACTGACCACCTGATACCATTTCTCCAAGAATGATGGACTGAATACTTCATCTTTAAATTTTTATTACACCTGCTGCCTCTGTATTTGACTGAAAAAGCCTACTGCTAAGATAAAATGTTTCAGCAATAAAGATACCCAACTGTTGTACACGTGTCTTGCTCATCAACTTATCGTCGGTATTTTACACCATTCTCAACATTCATTCATTCATTAGAGGTTTGCCGGTACTTCCGGCCCGGGTCTTCTCCATATGGTGACCCGGCTGTGGCCCCCGGCAAGGTAAACAGTACTCACCTAATTGTGGTTGCAGGGGTCGAGACTCAGCTCCTGGCCCCGCCTCTTCACTGATCGCTACTGGATCCTCTCTCTCTCTGCTTCCTGAGCTTTGTCATACCTCTTCTTAAAACTATGTATGGTTCCTGCCTCCACTACTTCACTTGCTAGGCTATTCCACTTGCTGACAACTCTATGACTGAAGAAATACTTCCTAACGTCCCTGTGACTCGTCTGAGTCTTCAGCTTCCAGTTGTGACCTCTTGTCCCTGTGTCCCCTCTCTGGAACATCCTATCTCTGTCCACCTTGTCTATTCCCCGCAGTATCTTGTATGTCGTTATCATGTCTCCCCTGACCCTTCTGTCCTCCAGTGTCGTCAGTCCGATTTCCCTTAACCTTTCCTCGTACGACATTCCCTTGAGCTCTGGGACTAGCCTTGTTGCAAACCTTTGTACTTTCTCTAACTTCTTGACGTGCTTGACCAGGTGTGGATTCCAGACTGGTGCTGCATACTCCAGTATGGGCCTAACATACACAGTGTACAGTGTCTTGAACGATTCCTTATTGAGGTATCGGAACGCTATTCTCAGGTTTGCCAGGCGCCCGTATGCTGCAGCGGTTATTTGGTTGATGTGTGCCTCCGGTGATGTACTCGGTGTTATGGTCACCCCAAGGTCTTTCTCCCTGAGTGAGGTCTGTAGTCTTTGTCCACCTAGCCTATATTCTGTCTGCGGTCTTCTTTGCCCCTCCCCAATCTTCATGACTTTGCATTTGGCTGGATTGAATTCGAGGAGCCAGTTACTGGACCACATGTCCAGCCTCTCCAGGTCTCTTTGCAGTCCTGCCTCATCCTCGTCCGATTTAATTCTTCTCATCAACTTCACGTCATCTGCGAACAGGGACACTTCAGAGTCTATTCCTTCCATCATGTCGTTCACATATATCAAAAATAGCACTGGTCCTAGAACTGACCCCTGTGGGACCCCGCTCGTAACAGGCGCCCACTGTGATACCTCTTCACGTACCATGACTCGTTGCTGCCTCCCTGTCAGGTATTCCCTTATCCATTGCAGTGCCCTTCCTTTTACGTGTGCCTGATCCTCCAGCTTCTGCACTAATCTCTTGTGGGGAACTGTGTCAAAGGCCTTCCTGCAGTCTAGGAAAACGCAATCTACCCAACCCTCTCTCTCGTGTCTTACTTCTGTTACCTTGTCATAAAACTCCAGGAGGTTTGTGATACAAGATTTGCCTTCCATGAACCCATGCTGGTTTTCATTTATAATCTTGTTCCTTTCCAGGTGTTCGACCACTCTCCTCCTGATAATCTTCTCCATGACTTTGCACACAATACATGTCAGAGACACAGGTCTGTAGTTTAGTGCCTCGTTTCTGTTTCCTTTCTTAAATATGGGGACTACATTAGCTGTCTTCCATTTCTCAGGTAGTTGCCCAGTTTCAAGGGATGTGTTGAAGATTGTGGTTAGAGGCACACACAGCATCTCTGCTCCTTCTCTAAGGACCCATGGGGAGATGTTGTCCGGTCCCATCGCCTTTGAGGTGTCAAGGTCACTTAAGAGCTTCTTCACCTCCTCCTCAGTTGTTCGTATGTCATCCAACACTTGTTGGTATATTCCCTCTTGATGTTCCCTTCTGTGCTGTCTTCCCACAGCCCTTCCTGTTTCTACTGTAAAAACTTCCTTAAATCTCCTGTTCAGCTCCTCACATACCTCCTGATCATTTCTTGTGAGTTCTCCACCTTCTGTCCTTAATCTGATCACCTGGTCTTTGACTGTTGTCTTCCTCCTGATGTGGCTATACAACAGTTTCGGGTCAGTCTTGATTCTCGATGCTATGTCATTTTCATACTGTCGCTGGGCCTCCCTCCTTACCTGTGCGTACTCATTCCTGGCTCTGCGACTGATCTCCCTATTTTCGTGTGTTCTCTGCCTTCTGTACTTTTTCCATTCTCTATTGCACTTTGTTTTTGCCTCCTTACACCGTCGGGTAAACCAGGGGCTTGTTCTGGTCTTCCCGTTGTTACTGTTGCCCTTGGGAATGAACCTTTCCACTGCCTCCTTGCATTTTGTTGCTACATATTCCATCATTTCATTTACTGGCTTTCCTGCCAGTTCTCTGTCCCACTGGACCTCCCGCATGAAGTTCTTCAACCCTATGTAGTCCCCTCTTTTATAGTCAGGCTTTTCCCATTCTACTCCTGTTATTCTCTCCACTTGCAGCTCTACTATGTATTCAAAGCACAGAACCACGTGGTCGCTAGCTCCTAGGGGACTCTCATACTTGATGTCCTCAATGTCTGAGCTGCCCAGGGTGAACACGAGGTCCAATCTTGCTGGTTCATCCTCCCCTCTCACTCTGGTAGTGTCCTTAACATGTTGGTGCATGAGGTTTTCCAGCACCACGTCCAACATCCTGGCTCTCCATGTTTCGGGACCCCCATGTGGCTCCAGGTTTTCCCAGTCAATCTCCCTGTGGTTGAAATCCCCCATAACCAGCAACTTTGCTCTGCTGGAGTGAGCTCTTCTTGCCACCTCAGCAAGTGTGTCCACCATTGCTCTGTTGCTCTCTTCATATTCCTCTCTTGGCCTCCTGCAGTTCTGTGGTGGATTATACATCACTGCAATGACCACTTTGTGTTCCCCAGACTGAAGTGTACCTGCTATGTAGTCTCTTTCTCCTGTCTCATCTATTCCTTCCATTTTCTCGAATTTCCATCTGTTTTTTACGAGCAGAGCAACCCCACCTCCCCCCCTGCCCCTTCTATCTTTCCTCATGATCTGGTATCCTGGTGGGAAGATTGCATCTGTTATTGTCTCCATGAGTTTTGTTTCTGTAACTGCTATGATGTCTGGGGACTTCTCATTGATTCTTTCTTGCCATTCCTCATGTTTATTCGTTAATCCATCTGCATTTGTGTACCAAACCTTCAACTTCTGTTCTAATACTGTAACTGTGGTGCGGGGGGTGGAAACAGAGGGATCGGTGTGTGATGGTTGGTTTGGAATGTTCAGTTGCCTTGGGGGTGTCGTGGCTGGAGTCCTTCTGCAGGTGTTTCTGGGGGGTGCGCTTGTCCTTCCATTTGATCCTGGGTTATTCTGCTCTCCTTTTTCATTTCCTCCCATTTCTCCTTTCGTTTTTGAACTCTCTCTTTCATTGTCTTCCTTTCGTCCTGTGTTCTGTCTCGGTCGAGGTACACACTCCGGAACTCCTGCTTGCCTCTCAGCCGTGCTTTCTCCTGCAGGATCATGGTTCGGGTTGATTCTGCCTTGAAAATTACTTTGAGAGGCCGATTCCTTTTCTTTGTGAACCACCCAATTCTCCGAAAATTTGCCACCTGGGTCATGTCCCCCTCGCCTATCACCTTCATGATGTCTTCAATCGCTTTTTTCTCCTCCTGCTTTCTTTCATCATAAGTTTCCCCTTTAGCTTCGTCTAGCCCATAGACAAACACGGATCTCTCCCTTTCCACCTCCCACTGTGACTCCCATTGCATCCTCTGATGTGTTTTAGTTCCTTCCCGTGGAGTGTTCCTTCCTTCAGTCCCTTCCCTCGTTATGGCCCCTATGCTTCTTGGTTTATCCTTCCTGCTCACCTGCTCCTGGCCCCCACAGGTATCTGGTAAGGTCCTTGCACATGTCCTAGTTCCATCAATGTCTTCCAACCTCTCTTTCTGTCCTAGAGTACTCCCTGTCTTTGTTTTGGCCCCATGTGGGTTTGACAGGACCTCTGCATACAGTTTAGTTTACATGCTTCCTTCGGACCTGTTGTCTGTGTTCGATGTAGCCATTGCCGATGCTACTTCTGTAATATCTTTGTCTCTGTGCTGTTTCAGATGTCTCAGCTCCTCTTCTAATCTCTCTATCTTGATTTCTGCTGCTGTGGCCTGTTGCTTCCACCTTCTGCATTCTGCTGCTAACCTCTCTTCCATCTTCCTTTCCAGCTCATCTAGTCTCCTTCCCCAGTCTTCCTCCCTTTTTTTTGAGCTCTATCTCCCATTCCTCCCTCTCAGATTCGTCCTTGGAGCCCCTTGTCCTCATCCTGGTTAGGGGGAGGGGAATAGACGGTTAGGAGAGGGGATGGATGGTTGTGGGGGAGGGGGAGGATGGTTATTGGAGGGGCAGAGATAGTTGGGGGAGGGAGTTAGATGGTTTGGGGGAGGGAGTTAGATGGTTTGGGGGAGAGAGGGGATGGATGGTTATGGGGGAGGGGGAGGATGGTTATTGGAGGGAGGGAGGTTGTTGGGCGGGGGTTAGGCGGTTTGGGGAGGGGTTAGGTGGTTTGGGGGAGGGGTAGGTGGCTATGGCTATGGTGTCTAGTGGCGGAGTGTGTGTGTGTGTGTGTGTGTGTGTGTGTGTGTGTGTGTGTGTGTATGTGTGTGTGTGAATGTGTGTGTGTGTGAATGTGTGTGTGTGTGTGTGTGTGTGTGTGTGTGTGTGTGTGTGTGTGTGTGTGTGTGTGTGTGTGTGTGTGTATGTGTATGTGTATGTGTGTGTGTGTGTTTGTGTGTTTACGTATGTGTGTATGTATGTGTGTGTGTGTATGTGTGTATGTGTGTGTATGTGTGTATGTGTGTGTATGTGTGTGTATGTGTGTGTGTGTGAGTGTCTACCCTTGTGTGTGTGTGCTTGTGTGTGAGGGAGGGAGGGTTGGGGGGGGTGGTTGAGAGATCCGTCGTGTAGGCACAAATTTAGTCTCATTTATCTTTCCCAATTATGCTACTCTCTCCACTTATTGCCCTTTCTGGATTTACGTGTTAATTGTTGCTGGTTATTATCATTTTCCTTGTTCACATTGAGAGAGGACTTCCTAGCTTCCTAAGTATTCTTACTGCTAATAACTACCGGTAGTAACACTGCCTGTAGTGTAGTGTAGTATGTGTAGTCAGGCGCAGCTAGTGAGAGACTGTCTCCAGACCAGGAGTTTAGGTACTATATCAGTTCATCTACAGTCAGCTCTTCACCCTGACTGATTGCAGTTTAAATAAAGGCAGTCATTCACAGCACAGTTGGGTGCCCATGCAACGCCATAGTTGATAACTGCCAGCCTGGACAGATAGAGGAAATGCAGGAAGTGTTCGTGTGATGTAACGTTGTCAGTGTATACCACAACCTCCCTCCCTCCTTCACTATCCTCCCTTTATCTTCATTTTCCCTCCATCGTCCTTCCCTTCATTCCTTTCCCTCCCTACTTCCCCTCCACCCTCTTGGCCCCGAAATTCCTTACCCTGAACCCCCTTCCACTCCTCCCTCCTTCCTTCCTCTTCTTCCTCCTTCTTATAAGACAAACATTTATTCATTTTTATTACGTGTGATGGTGTGTGTTATTTGTGTCTGGCTCAGTCCTCTGTCAGCCCGCCTGACTCCACTAAATTATAAGCCAGCTAGTAGCGTTGTCAGCCCCATGGCAGTAATGTCAGTCCACTAGCACCATTGTAAGACTGCTGGCAGTGTTGTCAAGCTGCTGACAGTGATGTCAGGCTGCTGAGAGCGTTGTCAGGGTGTCATCAGTGTTATCAGGCTGCTGACAGTGTTGTCACTCCACTAGCAGTGTTGTCAGACAGCTGACAGTGTTGTTAGGTGCTATCAGTGTTGTCCGGCTGCTGACAGTGTTGTCGGGATGCTGGCAGTGTTGTCAGGACACTGGCAGTGTTACCAGACAGCTGACAGTATTATCAGGACATTGGTGGCGTTATGAGGCTCTGGCAGTGTTGTCAGACTGCTGGCAATGTTGTCAGGCTGACAGTGTTGTCCGGCTGCCTTCAGTGTTGTCAGGGCTGACAGTATTGTCAGGCTGCTTGAATTGTTGTCAGGGCTGGCAGTGTTGACAGGTTGCTGCCAGTGTTGTCAGGTTACTGGCAGTGTTGTCAAGTTGTTGGCAGTGTTGTCAGGTTGCTGGTAGTGTCGTCAGGTTGCTTGCAATGTCGTCAGGTTGTTTGCAGTGTTGTCAAGTTGCTGACAGCGTTGTCAGGACTGTCAGTGTTATCAGGTTGGTGACAGTGTTATCAGGTTGCTGGAAGTGTTGTCAGGTTGTTGGCAGTGTTGTCAAGTTGCTGTCAGTGTTGTCAGGGCTGGCACTGTTGTTAGGTTGCTGGTAGTGTTGTTAGGCTTCTGGCAGTGTTGTTAGGTTGCTGGCAGTGTTGTCAGAGCTGACAGTGTTGTCAGGGCTGGCAGTGTTGTTAGGTTGCTGGCAGTGTTATCAGGTTGCTGACAGCGTTGTTAGGTTGCTGGCAGTGTTGTCAGGTTGATGGCAGTGTTATCAGGTTGCTGGCAGTGTTGTTAGGTTGCTGACAGTGTTGTCAGGTTGATAGCAGTGTTGTTAGGCTTCTGGCAGTATTGTCAGGTTGCTGGTAGCATTGTTAGGTTGCTAGCAGTGTTGTCAGGTTGATGGCAGTGTTGTCAGGTTGCTGGCAGTGTTGCTAGGTTGCTGACAGTGTTGTCAGGTTGCTGGTAGTGTCGTCAGGTTGATGGCAGTGTTGTCAGGGCTGGCAGTGTTGTCAGGGCTGGCAGTGTTGTCAGGGCTGGCAGTGTTGTCAGGGCTGGCAGTGTTGTCAGGTTGATGGCAGTGTTGTCAGGGCTGGCAGTGTTGTCCAGGACTAAACCTTCCCTCCAACTGACTCATCCCCTTACCTGCTGACCCAGCCCAGGGGAGTTAAACGAGCGTTCTCAAAATACGGAGTTAAATGAACGTTCCTAAAAAACGATGTTAAACGAATGTTCGTAAAATACGCAATTACACTAATCAAATATACAGTAAGTATCTGGTTATACAGAAGTTCATGATACCGGGAACAAACTTAATGCCACTCTGGCAGGGCTGGATTATGGCATGCGTTTTAGGGGCTGCAGCCCAGGGTCCTATACCAGCTGGAGGGTCTCCAGGGGCTGCAGCCCAGGGTCCTATACCAGCTGGAGGGTCTCCAGGGGCTGCAGCCCAGGGTCCTATACCAGCTGGAGGGTCTCCAGGGGCTGCAGCCCAGGGTCCTATACCAGCTGGAGGGTCTCCAGGGGCTGCAGCCCAGGGTCCTCCGTCAGCTGGAGGGTCTCCAGGGGCTGCAGCCCAGGGTCCTATACCAGCTGGAGGGTCTCCAGGGGCTGCAGCCCAGGGTCCTATACCAGCTGGAGGGTCTCCAGGGGCTGCAGCCCAGGGTCCTCCGTCAGCTGGAGGGTCTCCAGGGGCTGCAGCCCAGGGTCCTATACCAGCTGGAGAGTCTCCAGGGGCTGCAGCCCCGGGTCCTCCGGCAGCTGGAGGGTCTCAGGGGCTGGAGGGTCTCCAGGGGGGTCTGGGGCAGCCCAGGGTCCTCCGTCAGCTGGAGGGTCTCCAGGGGCTGCAGCCCAGGGTCCTCCGTCAGCTGGAGGGTCTCCAGGGGCTGCAGCCCAGGGTCCTCCGTCAGCTGGAGGGTCTCCAGGGGCTGCAGCCCAGGGTCCTCCGTCAGCTGGAGGGTCTCCAGGGGCTGCAGCCCAGGGTCCTCCGCCATACCAGCTGGAGGGTCTCCAGGGGCTGCAGCCCAGGGTCCTCCGTCATGGACCAGCTGGAGGGTCTCCAGCTGGGGATCTCCAGCAGCCCAGGGTCCTCCGTCAGCTGGAGGATCTCCAGGGGCTGCAGCCCAGGGTCCTCCGTCAGCTGGAGGGTCTCCAGGGGCTGCAGCCCAGGGTCCTCCGTCAGCTGGAGGGTCTCCAGGGGCTGCAGCCCAGGGTCCTCCATCAGCTGGAGGGTCTCCAGGGGCTGCAGCCCAGGGTCCTCCGTCAGCTGGAGGGTCTCCAGGGGCTGCAGCCCAGGGTCCTCCGTCAGCTGGAGGGTCTCCAGGGGCTGCAGCCCAGGGTCCTCCGCCAGCTGGAGGGTCTTCAGGGGCTGCAGCCCAGGGTCCTCCGTCAGCTGGAGGGTCTCCAGGGGCTGCAGCCCAGGGTCCTCCGCCAGCTGGAGGGTCTCCAGGGGCTGCTGCCCAGGGTCCTCCGATAGCTGGAGGGTCTCCAGGGGCTGCAGCCCAGGGTCCTCCGTCAGCTGGAGGGTCTCCAGGGGCTGCAGCCCAGGGTCCTCCATCAGCTGGAGGGTCTCCAGGGGCTGCAGCCCAGGGTCCTCCGTCAGCTGGAGGGTCTCCAGGGGCTGCAGCCCAGGGTCCTCCGTCAGCTGGAGGGTCTCCAGGGGCTGCAGCCCAGGGTCCTCCGCCAGCTGGAGGGTCTCCAGGGGCTGCAGCCCAGGGTCCTCCGTCAGCTGGAGGGTCTCCAGGGGCTGCAGCCCAGGGTCCTCTACAAGCTGGAGGGTCTCCAGGGGCTGCAGCCCAGGGTCCTCCGTCAGCTGGAGGGCCTCCAGGGGCTGCAGCCCAGGGTCCTCCGTCAGCTGGAGGGTCTCCAGGGGCTGCAGCCCAGGGTCCTCCGTCAGCTGGAGGGTCTCCAGGGGCTGCAGCCCAGGGTCCTCCGTCAGCTGGAGGGTCTCCAGGGGCTGCAGCCCAGGGTCCTCCGTCAGCTGGAGGGTCTCCAGGGGCTGCAGCCCAGGGTCCTCCGTCAGCTGGAGGGCCTCCAGAGATGAAGTGTAAAGTGTTCACAGTTACTGCTGTAAGTTTATAATTATAGTCTGTTATTACATCAAGTATATAATGAGCTCTTGACTGTTTTGATTAATTTTTGATAGAGATTTCAGAGTGGATCCCTGTAACTCAGTGGTTATTCTGTGTGCTAAGACCTCATAATACAGTGTTGTGTCAACTTGTCAAACAATTCTTTTTACCCTTCCAGACTGATCATGTCGGAGACAAAGAGGTTAGAGAGTGGAGCAAGCAGAAGAAAAAGACAACAAGAGAAGAAGCGGAAGTATGAACAACTGCTCAGTAAATGTCCGAACTTATTTGATTTTGGGTTCAAACGCAATGTAGCAGCAGAACAGCAAACACAGCAGTCAACAAATGCATCTAAATTCAATGATTATGATGGTAACATGACAGAGACACTAGAAGTTCAAGTTGTCGCAGTTGATGATCAGCAGACTAAACTTAATAATAATAATAATAATAATAATAATAATAATAATAATAATAATAATAATAATAACAGCAGCAGCAGCATTAGCAGCAGTAGCAGAAGCAGCAGCAGCAACAGCAGCAGCAGCAACAGCAGCAGCAGCAGCAGCAGCAGCAACAGCAGCAGCAGCAACAACAACAGCAGCAGCAGCAACAACAACAGCAACAACAACAGCAGCAGCAGCAACAACAACAGCAACAACAACAGCAGCAGCAGCAGCAGCAGCTGCTTCTGCTGCTGCTTCTTCAACATTCTTACTGACAGCTTCATTATAGGTCCAACTTTAGCTATGTTTTGTTCGCTTGTTATATGTCATGTAGAGAGGAGACAGAGGGGAGATAGGAGAAGAGAAGAAGACGGGAGATAAAAGAGGGGGAGAAGAGGGGAGATAGATGAGGTAAAGGGGAGATTGAAGAGAAAAGGTAAAAGGGAGATAGAAAAGATGTAAAGGGATGGAGAAGAGGGGTAGAAGAGAGACAGAAGAGAGGTAGAGGGGAGATATAAAAGAGGTAGAGGGGAGGTAGAAGAGAGGTGCCAGAAGAGAAGTAGAAAGGAGGTAGAAGAGAGGTAGAAGAGAGGTAGAAGAGAGGTAGAAAGGCGGTAGAAGAGAGGTAGAAAGGAGGTAGAAGAGAGGTAGAAGAGAGGTAGAAAGGCGGTAGAAGAGAGGTAGAAAGGAGGTAGAAGAGAGGTAGAGAGCAGGTAGAAGAGAGGTAGAAAAGAGATAGAAGAGAAGTAGAGAGGAGGTTGAAGAGAGGCAGAACTGAGGTAGAAGAAAGGTAGAAAGAAGATAGAAGACAGGTAGAAAGAAGGTAGAAGAGAGGTAGAAAGGAGGTGGTAGAGAGGAGGTAGAAGAGAGGAAGAAAGAAGGTAGAAGAGAGGTAGAAAGGAGTTAGAAGAAAGGTAGAGAGGAGGTAGAAGAGAGGTAGAAAGAAGGTAGAAGAGAGGTAGAGAGGAGGTAGAGGAGAGATAGAGAGAAGGTAGAAGAGAGGTGAAGAGGAAGTAGAAAAGAGGTAGAGAGGAGGTAGAAGAGAGATTGAGAGAAGGTGGAAGAGAGGTAGAGAGGAGGTAGAAGAGAGGTTGAGAGAAGGTGGAAGAGAGGTAGAGAGGAGGTAGAAGAGAGGTTGAGAGAAGGTAGAAGAGAGGTAGAGAGAAGGTAGAAGAGGAGGCAGAAGAGAGGTGAAGAGGAGGTAGAAGAGAGGTGAAGAAGAGGTAGAAGAGAGGTAGAGAGGAGGTAGAAGAGAGGTAGAGAGGAGGTAGAAGAGAGGTAGAGAGAAGGTAGAAGAGAAGTGAAGAGGAGGTAGAGAGGAGGTGAAAGAGAGGTAGAGAGAAGGTAGAAGAGAGGTAGAGAGAAGGTAGAAGAGAGGTGAAGAGGAGGTAGAAGAGAGGTGAAGAGGAGGTAGAAGAGAGGTGAAGAAGAGATAGAAGAGAGGTAGAGAGGAGGTAGAAGAGAGGTTGAGAGAAGGTGGAAGAGAGGTAGAGAGGAGGTAGAAGAGAGGTTAAGAGAAGGTAGAAGAGAGGTAGAGAGAAGGTAAAAGAGAGGTGAAGAGGAGGTAGAAGAGAGGTAGAGAGGAGGTAAAAGAGAGGTAGAGAGGAGGTAGAAGAGAGGTAGAGAGAAGGTAGAAGAGAGGTGAAGAAGAGGTAGAGAGGAGGTGAAAGAGAGGTAGAGAGAAGGTAGAAGAGAGGTAGAGAGAAGGTAGAAGAGAGGTGAAGAGGAGGTAGAAGAGAGGTGAAGAGGAGGTAGAAGAGAGGTGAAGAAGAGATAGAAGAGAGGTAGAGAGGAGGTAGAAGAGAGGTTGAGAGAAGGTGGAAGAGATGTAGAGAGGAGGTAGAAGAGAGGTTGAGAGAAGGTAGAAGAGAGGTAGAGAGAAGGTAAAAGAGAGGTGAAGAGGAGGTAGAAGAGAGGTGAAGAGGAGGTAGAAGAGAGGTGAAGAGGAGGTAGAAGAGAGGTGAAGAAGAGATAGAAGAGAGGTAGAGAGGAGGTAGAAGAAAGGTAGAGAGAAGGTGGAAGAGAGGTAGAGAGGAGGTAGAAGAGAGGTTGAGAGAAGGTAGAAGAGAGGTGAAGAAGAGATAGAAGAGAGGTAGAGAGGGGGTAGAAGAGAGGTAGAGAGGAGGTAGAAGAGAGGTAGAGAGGAGATAGAAGAGAGGTAGAGAAAAGGTAGAAGAGAGGTGAAGAGGAGGTAGAGAGGAGGTAGAGAGGAGGTGGAAGAGAGGTAGAGAGAAGGTAGAAGAGAGGTAGAGAGAAGGTAGAAGAGGTGAAGAGGAGGTAGAAGAGAGGTGAAGAGGAGGCAGAAGAGAGGTGAAGAGGAGGTAGAAGAGAGGTGAAGATGAGATAGAAGAGAGGTAGAGAGGAGGTAGAAGAGGTAGAGAGGAGGTAGAAGAGAGGTAGAGAGAAGGTAGAAGAGAGGTGAAGAGGAGGTAGAGAGGAGGTGGAAGAGAGGTAGAGAAGGTAGAAGAGAGGTAGAGAGAAGATAGAAGAGAGGTGAAGAGGAGGTAGAAGAGAGGTGAAGAGGAGGTAGAAGAGAGGTGAAGAAGAGATAGAAGAGAGGTAGAGAGGAGGTAGAAGAGAGGTTGAGAGAAGGTAGAAGAGAGGTAGAGAGAAGGTAGAAGAGAGGTGAAGAGGAGGTAGAAGAGAGATGAAGAGGAGGTAGAAGAGAGGTGAAGAGGAGGTAGAAGAGATGTGAAGAAGAGATAGAAGAGAGGTAGAAAGGAGGTAGAAGAGAGGTAGAGAGGAGGTAGAAGAGAGGTAGAGAGAAGGTAGAAGAGAGGTGAAGAGGAGGTAGAAGAGAGGTAGAGAGGAGGTAGAAGAGAGGTTGAGAGAAGGTGGAAGAGAAGTAGAAGAGAGGTTGAGAGAAGGTAGAAGAGAGGTAGAGAGAAGGTAGAAGAGAGGTGAAGAGGAGGCAGAAGAGAGGTGAAGAGGAGGTAGAAGAGAGGCAAAGAGGAGGTAGAAGAGAGGAAGAGAGAAGGTAGAAGAGAGGTGAAGAGGAGGTAGAAGAGAGGTGAAGAGGAGGTAGAAGAGAGGTGAAGAGGAGGTAGAAGAGATGTGAAGAAGAGATAGAAGAGAGGTAGAAAGGAGGTAGAAGAGAGGTAGAGAGGAGGTAGAAGAGAGGTTGAGAGAAGGTAGAAGAGAGGTTGAGAGAAGGTAGAAGAGAGGTAGAGAGAAGGTAGAAGAGAGGTGAAGAGGAGGTAGAAGAGAGGTGAAGAGGAGGTAGAAGAGAGGTGAAGAGGAGGTAGAGAGGAGGTAGAAGAGAGGTTGAGAGAAGGTGGAAGAGAAGTAGAAGAGAGGTTGAGAGAAGGTAGAAGAGAGGTAGAGAGAAGGTAGAAGAGAGGTGAAGAGGAGGCAGAAGAGAGGTGAAGAGGAGGTAGAAGAGAGGCAAAGAGGAGGTAGAAGAGAGGAAGAGAGAAGGTAGAAGAGAGGTGAAGAGGAGGTAGAAGAGAGGTGAAGAGGAGGTAGAAGAGAGGTTGAGATGAGGTAGAAGAAAGGTAGAGAGGAGGTAGAAGAGAGGTAGAGAGAAGGTAGAAGAGAGGTGAAGAGGAGGTAGAAGAGAGGTAGAGAGGAGGTAGAAGAGAGGTTGAGAGAAGGTGGAAGAGAGGTAGAGAGGAGGTAGAAGAGAGGTGAAGAGGAGGTAGAAGAGAGGTGAAGAGGAGGTAGAGAGGAGGTGGAGGAGAGGTAGAGAGAAGGTAGAAGAGAAGTAGAGAGGAGGTAGAAGAGAGGTAGAGAGGAGGTAGAAGATAGGTAGAGAGAATGTAGAAGAGAGGTAGAGAGAAGGTATAAGAGAGGTAGAGAGAAAGTGGAAGAGAGGTAGAGAGGAGGTAGAAGAGAGGATGAGAGAAGGTAGAAGAGAGATAGAGAGGGCAGAAAGCAGCAACTTCACTCTGGCTGTACCCTTCTCCAGAACATCACTCCATCTGAGATCATACATACCCAGGATGACTCGAGTATGGAACACATTCGTACAGCATAATGATGTCAACGAGATAAAGTCAGTTGATCAAATGAAAATGCTGGCCCACAGATGGCTCCAACTTCATCCTGTTCCCTACTTGTATGTCTCATAACAATAAAAATGCTTTCAAATGAGCTGATGTAGGTAACAGCTCTTAGCTTGCCAATAAAGTTAGGAATCCTTAACCTGTAAATAGCTTGTCAATAAAGCTAGGGATCCTTAACCTTGTCAAAACCTGTGTAAAAAAAAAAGGTAGAAGAGAGGTTGAGAGGAGGTAGAAGAGAGGTAGAGAGGAGGTAGAAGAGAGGGAGAGAGGGCAGGGTAGGGGGTTGCCAGGTGAGTATATATTGGAGGAAAAAAAAAGCAAAAAAGAGTGAGAACAAATAGGCTGCCAGTTAGAGGAGGGAATGGTTTTGTTTTATGCAGAAGGTTAAGGTTATTATTATGTGCATTACTTAGTATGTTGTCTGGCAGACTCCGGCCCCATCCTGCCATCCCTCACATCCTGCCATCCCTCACATCCTGCCATCCTTCACATCCTGCCATCCCTCACATCCTGCCATCCCTCACATCCTGCCATCCTTCACATCCTGCCATCCTTCACATCCTGCCATCCCTCACATCCTGCCATCCCTCACATCCTGCCATCCTTCACATCCTGCCATCCCTCACATCCTGCCATCCTTCACATCCTGCCATCCCTCACATCCTGCCATCCCTCACATCCTGCCATCCCTCACATCCTGCCATCCCTCACATCCTGCCATCCCTCACATCCTGCCATCCCTCACATCCTGCCATCCCTCACATCCTGCCATCCCTCACATCCTGCCATCCTTCACATCCTGCCATCCCTCACATCCTGCCATCCCTCACATCCTGCCATCCCTCACATCCTGCCATCCCTCACATCCTGCCATCCCTCACATCCTGCCATCCTTCACATCCTGCCATCCCTCACATCCTGCCATCCCTCACATCCTGCCAGCCTTCACATCCTGCCAGCCTTCACATCCTGCCAGCCTTCACATCCTGCCAGCCTTCATATCCTGCCAGCCTTCACATCCTGCCAGCCTTCTCATCCTACCATCCTTTCTCTACCTGCTCTCACTACCCCTATCCCACTGGCAGGGTACCGAACACCCTGGTTTCCCTCCCCTGCTCTCCGTGTGGCAGTCTCTACTGAAAGATAATAATAATAATAATAATAATAATAATAATAATAATAATAATAATAATGAGTAATAATAATAATAATAATAATAATAATAATAATAATAATAATAATAATAATAATAATAATAATAATGAGTAATAATAATAATAATAATAATAATAATAATAATAATAATAATAATAATAATAATAATAATAAGTGATAATAATAATAATATTAATAATAATAATAATAATAATAATAATTTTTACTACGACTACATGATTCAACTTATACAGACCATAGCTCACATCAGTGACGTACTATATACAAAGCTCCTGGTTACGCAGAGCATTTGAGGCAACTTACGTTAATTTTGTTCCCAGGATGCGGCACACACCAGTCGGCTAACACCCAGGTACCTACTTGCTGCTAGGTAAACAGAGACAGCAGGTGTCTTAAGGAAACATTCCCTAATATTTTCACCTTTACCGGAGATCGAACCACGGGCCTCCGTGTGTGAGCTGAGTGCGCTACCAACCGAGCTACTGGTAACTCCAGTTCTCTCCTATGGTACTTCTCAATCCATAGCAGATGTTAAGCTAGTTGAAGATAATTAAACGCATGTACAACACATAGTACGTTTCTTCAGTCGAATACTGAGGTGGTCAGTCATACAGGCTGAGTGACTGACCACTTTCAATCAAGGCTGCGGGACTGACACCTAAAATCAAGGCTGAGGGCTGACCACCTCCAATCAACCCTGAGTCGAGTTGGTGGTACAAGATACAAAGGCGCTAAACCCGCTGGGTTCATAAAGCGGTGCCAAGTTGATCAATGAGGAAACGCTCAAGTAAGTCATGGTTGCTGGGGTATGCTGGGGACAGCACCCAACACCAGTCATGGTTGCTGTGATGTGCTGGGCACAGGACCAGGCACCAGTCATGGTTGCTGGGGTGTGCTGGGTACACTACCCAACACCAGTCATGGTTGCTGGGGACCAGTTATTGTTGCTGGTGACAGCACCCAGCACCAGTCTTGGTTGCTGTTGTATGCTAGGTACAGCACGCAGCACTAGTCATGGTTATTGGGGTTTGCTAGGGAAAAGCATCCAGCACCAGTCATAGTTGCTGGGGTGTGCTGGGGACAGCACCCAGCAACAGTCATAGTTGCTGGGGTGTGCTAGGTACAGCACCCAGTACCAGTCATGGTTGCTGGGGACACCTGGCCAGGTATCTCACTACATCCTTGACAAGATGGAGAGGAAGCTTACCCTTGATGCTCAAGCTTACACGTTTGGAACATACATACATACATATGCAATAATATCACAGTAAACAGGTGATTTCAGAATATGCAAAACAACAATTTGTAGTCCTGAGTTCATAAATGAGGAAATATCCAAAATTTATGAAATAGGTAATGATTTAAAATACCCAAGAAATGTAATTGATAAATCTTTTAAAGTTGCTAGGAACACTTTTTATAATCCAAAAAAGGGCAACCAGCCTTATTCAACTAAAAATATGTTGGTTCTCCCTTACCATGAAAACTTGGTTGATATGCCTTCTCTTCTTAAGACTTTTAATATTAAAGTTGTATTCAAAAATCTTGATACAGTAAAAAAACTTTTGATAAAGAATTCCCCCCAAAATGCTGATGGATGTGTCTATAAGATTCCTTGTAAAATTTGTGATAAAGTTTATTACGGTCAAACTGGTAAAAATCTCGAACTAAGATTAAAACAACATAAATATAGCATTAGAACTGGACAAGATTCCAATGCTCTATTTATTCATGTAAGAGATTTTAACCATCCAATTGATTTTCAAAAAGTTGAGAAAGTAGTATCAAGCAAGTCCATGGTCGACAGAAATATAATTGAATCTTGTTTCATAAAAAGCAGTTTTGACAATAATATGAACATTTCCTTTGGTTTATATAAATTAGATCCATTTATAATTAATAGAATTTGGGAAGAATTTAATAATACATTGGACAAATATTATTTTTTTAAATTTCTTATTTCTTGGGTAGAATAGTTTGTTGGTGGGTTGTGTGAAGGACCTGTCTAGTTGGGCCGGCGGGCCTGCTGTCTCGCGTCAGGTGTTTCGTTGTTGTGGGATCTGATAGTGAGGTGTGGGCTACCCCTTTA
The DNA here is from genome assembly GCF_038502225.1 of Cherax quadricarinatus. Lineage (NCBI taxonomy): Eukaryota > Metazoa > Arthropoda > Malacostraca > Decapoda > Parastacidae > Cherax > Cherax quadricarinatus. The sequence continues at coordinate 20,497 of NW_027197295.1, read as the reverse complement.
TATACCTTCCTTTGATGCTTTACTTTCATTGTTCCTTGATAATGTGAGTAGTCACGAAAGCGCTTGGAACTTCTCTTTCTTTCACAGTGGCTGTTTTGCATATATATATATATATATATATATATATATATATATATATATATATATATATATATATATATATATATATATATATATATATATATATATATATATGTATAAACACATTTCCTCCATGGGGAAGTGGAACAGAATTCTTCCTCCGTAAGCCATGCGTGTTGTAAGAGGCGACTAAAATGCCGGGAGCAAGGGGTTAGTAACCCCTTCTCCTGTATAAATTACTAAATTTAAAAAAGAGAAACTTTTGTTTTTCTTTTTGGGCCACCCTGCCTCGGTGGGATACGGCTGGTTTGTTGAAATAAAAAACAAAATATATATATATATATATAAATATCTATATATATATATACATATATATTTATATATATATATATATATATATATATATATATATATATATATATATATACATATATATATATATATATATATATATATATATATATATATATATATATATATATATATATATATATATATATATATATATATATATATATATATATATATATATATATATATATATATATATATATATATATATATATATATATATATATATATATATATATATATATATATATATATATATGTTTTTTTTTTTTTTTTTTATATAGATGGGGTCCACCTCTGGTGTAAATTGTGGGACCCATAGCCTCGGAGAAGTGGATAAAAAGGCTTCAAGGAAGAATATTTGGATTTCTTCCTGAAGCCATTTGAATATTCCACTTCCCCTACCACCCCATCTTTTAAACTATTTTTTTTTACCAATAGGAATATTTTATTACATAATATGGCACAGAAGATTTAAGAGATACATTGTTGATATAAAGGTGGCATATATATATACATGTTGTTACGTGTGTATCACCGATTATAAGGCGAAAATCTCATCCAGCTCCTCAGAGCTGGGGCGTGTGCCCAAAATGCAGCATGCATTACCCCTTTGAACAGCCGCGCTGAGCCGCTGGAACAGAAAACTAGCTGCCCTGGGATCCCTAGTTACCCTGATGAGTCTTTTTCCCAGCTCCTTAAGGAAATTAGATGCACTCTTTCCCCATGAACCAAGGGTCTCTGAGCCTATGGGAACAAACATATAATGATGGGCAAGTTCTCCATATTTTCTAGACTTTTGGGACTCCCTAAAGCTGGCAGCTGCCCCTCCTTCCTCCCTGGTGTATTGGAGATAGGTATCAGCCAAGGTAGATGCACATGTATAGTCCCACACCACCTGCTTCCCATCTGTCCAGGCTTGAAGGGTGATACCATCTGGACGCTTCTGGCTGCCATCAGATCTGCATAGTTGGGGTGGCTCCCTTACTGCTGGGCATCCAGCTGTTGTGAGGCTCCTCTTGATAATGTTATTAACCTCCTCATGTCTTGCAATCTTTCCCTCGGATTTACGGCACACAAGACCATGGTACCCGAATCGGTCTGCTGCTTCACTGCCACAAATACACCTGTGTTCGGCGAGAATAGGGGCGGCAAGTCGAAGGGCAACACCGATGCGGATGGTCTGTGGGTCGAGGCGTGTGCCAAGGCTGGAGTTGGGAACAGCCAACAGAAAGTCCCCAGCATGAGGGGCTCTCACTGCCAGCAGGCGGGCTCTATCCTTCCCTGACACACTCTGAAGCATCGTTGAGGCTATATTTTCCACTATTGGACCATCCCAGTGCGATTGTTTGTAGTTGTTGGGGGGAGCAGGTCTGGTTTCTGAGCCCGTTAGATTATCCCAGATCATTGCTCCGTCAATGAATTTTTGGTCCTGGGCTCCAATCTTGTCCCTAAGATGTTCAGGGAGAATCGCTGCTACAAGCTCTCTGGATGCAATACACGAGGACAGAAAAGCAGGTAACGCAATCTGTGATGACTTGCGGACACCAATGCCTCCTAGTCTGACTGGAAGTGTAGCTTGGTTCCACTGCCCGTCTTCTAGAGTAAGGTTAAGTACTTTCGTAAAAATCTGCCTCAGAATACTGTCATATTCGTGCAGTATAGGGTTATCATATGAAGGTGCACATCTTAGGAAATATGTCAACCTGGGCAGACTCAAGCACTTTGTGAGAAGGTACAAGGCATCGTGGGTGTCCAGATTGCCTATTCGTTGTTCCATTCTCCTTAACTCTTCCAATTTCTTCCTGAGAATTGTGTCAATGGCATTGCTTCCCAGAGGTGCTCCTAGCAAGACACTATTTGTGGGGGCAATGACTGCTGCTCCTGGTAGTTTTGATCTCACTGCATTTATCACTTGTTGACTGACTGAGATGATTTCACATTTGGATGGATTCAGGATGAGACCCATTTCCTGTCCCCGTGTCATTACCTGTGTAAGGTCATGTAGGAGGGACTCCTTTGTACCTGCTAGTGTGCCATCATCTAGGAACCAGATGTTTAGCTCGCTGGTCAGTCTGACTGTGATTTCCCTAACTGCAATACAGAAGAGAAATGGTGCAAGAGGATCTCCTTGTTGGACACCCTCCGATGATGTGATTTCATGCTCTCCAAAGAGAAGCATTGATTCCTTGCTATACCCAGCTGAAACAAAAGGGAAGAGACCAGGGAAATGTTCTTGTACTGCTGCTAATACCACGTCTCTTTTCAGGAGATTGAACGCATTCTTGAAATCTAATTTTACCACTGCATTGTCCTCAGGCAGGTTGTTGATATATGCCCTTGTTGCATGAACCGCTGCTTCACTTCCTTGAGAGACCCCAAAGCCAAGCTGGTTTGGTTGAAGCATCATGGCTGCCTGTGCACGAATACTTCGGACAGCAGCTTTGGATACGAGGCGGCGTAACGTGTTGCCTACTGCAATTGGCCGAATTCCTCCATCCTTCTTTTTAAGTGCACAAAGTGTTGCACCAAAAAAGAAAGGTCTAATTTCATCAGGAATCAGACCAGCCAAGGAATTGTTGACGAACCTTGTGATCTCTGAGAGCAGTGTCTCTGCAATTTCCCCAATAACTGGATTAACCATTTCCTTTAAATGCTGTGGCCTTATTCCAGTGTAACCCCCAGCAGAGCCAGATGGGAACGACATTATTGCTTTGTAAATGTCTGAGTCTTCCACAATCAATGGTTCCATAGTGGGGACAGAGGTGTTGGAACTGTTGGTGCCACTGGTTTCCCTGGCAGGGTGCTTTCCTCTAAGTGCTTCAGCCGTGTCAGCATCCCTGGGAGCAACTGTATCTTCACTGGTAATAATTCTGATTGCCCCCACTGTGTTGCCCTCTTCAATTTTCTTGCTCACCTGGACTCTGACTTTTTCACTGTCAGTAGAGTGAGTGGGGGTTCTGCCTCTCCCTTTTTTGTGTTGACGGGGAAGGTGAATGAGGTTATCAACTCTAGGAAAATCTCTTAAGGATTTAATTATCATTGAGGCTAGCCTCTTTCCCCTTCTTTCCGGCACAGCTAAGCAGACATTGCCAAAAAGTAGCAAGTTGTGCCATGCCTTGATGGTTGGTGGAGCATTTAAGATAGTGGAACCATCGTTTACTTTTTTCAGGAGGTCTGTAAGTTTCCCAGCTGCGTGTGGACGGGCTGCTTTGGGAATATGTGTGAGTGTCCTCGTACCTGTTGCTTTGATTGCTTCCAAGAGATTGTCTGATGAGATAAAATCTGTTGGAGTGGGTTCAGGTGCCTGAGGTGGCTCTGGATCATCACTTTCCACAGGAGGACATCCTGAACCAGGGCAACTACCGTGTTTGCGGAGGAAACCATTAGAGTTGAGACAACGAAGCTGTAAGCATGACCGACACTTGCCTCTCCTAGTATTGCCAGCCGTGCCATTTCCCTGGCTGCTTGCTTCCTCCTGGTTGGCATCCATCTGCTAGACTAGACAATAGGAGTGGAATATGACATGCTGGGTGGGTATGGTGCGTGGAAGGTAGTGAACTTGACCGTGGTGGCCTGGTGGAGTTTGAGGGGCCGGGAGGGGAAGGGGAAAACTTCCCTTGGGAATTAGGTGGGGGAGGCGCAGGTTGAGTGGGGTTATCCCGGGGAGTACAATACACATGGACTTGCGCACTATATATTGTTCACACTGTCTTACAATACACATAACTTTATTTGTTTCCCATGTACACTATGAACAATGTGGGTATGGGCACTGCTGAACCAATGTGTTCACTCACCATCTAGTTACACATCCCACCTCTTCCACCCACCCCCGTGACGTGGGGGTGGATGCAGTGACTGGTCACTCCCTCGTTAACATTAATTTCACATTGTTTTTCCATAACATAAGCCTTTAAAAAGTCCATGCATCGACACAATCATTTCCACGTTAACTGGAAGCATGGTGCATGGTGCTGGATATAGATGTTTTTATAAGAGCTTTTCGAGGTTTGTATGTACGATAATCTTGGCCGGTACTCATAAACAGTGTAGGCCTTGTACTCCCCCACACCTCCACTGGCCGTCTTCCTCACTACCACCACCACTCACCAACATTCACAAACTGCACAACATTTCCACAATTTACCTTGAAACGGTGCTTTGAAATGTCTTCTCGCTTCACTGGAATCTTCCCAGAGTATTCACAATAAGTCCTGTTGAGTCTTAACCTGGTCAGCCTCGTTGATCCGGACTTATAATTGAAAATCCCGCAGCTAGCCCGCCACACGTCTTGCCAGCGCCAGCGCATGGCACTATGTATATATATATATATATATATATATATATATATATATATATATATATATATATATATATATATATCGTGCCGAATATGTAAAACTGGTCAATTAGCAAGAACTCATTTAAAATTAAGTCCTTTCTAAATTTTCTATTATACGTTTAAAGATATATTTTTTCATTTACGGTAATTTAAAAATTAATAATTTTCTACCAAAAGAACCTTAGAAAACTTACCTAACCTTATTTTAACAATCGCAATTTAATTTAGCCTTATCCAACTTAACATATTTTATGTAAGCTTACAGTAATTTAATAATAAACAAATAAAATGAAATATATTTTTTCGTTAGGTTCAGAATAATTTTCGCGAAATTATTGCATACACAAATTTTCGCTTACGTTATTCGGCAAGAACAGCGTTGCTGATTAAACCAAAATCGCAAGTTTGACCTATTTGGAAGGACTTATATATATATATATATATATATATATATATATATATATATATATATATATATATATATATATATATATATATATATATATATATATATATATATATATATATATATATATATATATATATATATATATATATATATATATATATATATATATATATATGTCGTGCCGAATAGGCAGAACTTGCGATCTTGGCTTAAATAGCAACGCTCATCTTGCCATATAGGACAAGTGAAAATTTGTGTATGCAATAATTTCGCCAAAATCATTCTGAACCTAACGAAAAAAATATATTTCACTGTGTTTGTTTAGCATTAAATTATTGTAAACAAATCTAAAATATATTTGGCTGGGCTAGGCTAAAATAAATTGTTGTTGTTATAATAAGGTTAGGTAAGTTTTCTAAGTTCTTTTTGGTGCAAAATTATAATTTTTTACATCAACATTAATGAAAAAAATGTATCTTTAAACGTACAAGAGAAAATTTTAGAAAGGACTTAATTTTAAATGAGTTCTTGCTAATTGACCAGTTTTACATATTCGGCACGACATATATATATATATATATATATATATGTATATATATATATATATATATATATATATATATATATATATATATATATATATATAGATAGATAATGTATATGGAAGTTGTAGCATGTATTGAGTGCTGAAGTATTTGTTTCGTTGCTGTGTGTAATTCTACTGATTCCGATGCCTGACATAAACATTTAGATTCCTAGTAAAGAATGTGTCAGTATACTGAACTATGAAAGATAAGGCAAGAGTGATGTGAAATTTGGAATAAAGAGAACTGTGTCAGTTGTGGTGCTACTCTGGTGAGGGTGAGCGCCATAACCCCAGTAGCAGCGTCGATCACCTTCACATCCCCTGTGCTCATCGCTAACGATACAGGTCCCTGGCGACCCTTGTTTATGCAAGACCCACGGCACGTATTGTGCATATTCGCAGTTGATGCAAATTCCCTTATTGTCTCAGCCGTCGTTTGCAGAATACATAAGGTGATCGCACCTCATCGTGATCCTGTGTGACGTGCGTCAAAGACGATCACAGTCGCACCGGCTCATACACCTTTGTTCGGTATTTTCTCTCGTCTGATGTCTCCTAACTTTTTACTATACTGATGTGACATTCACCTTCAAAATAATAAAAATAGGCAACAACAATAATAATGATAATAATAATAATAATAATAATAATAATAATAATAATAATAATCTTAGAGCCTTTTATTTGACATCCACTCACGTTTAAACGCTGTCAGATTTATTTACAATACACATGATATAAACACCGAAAGGTCAGTTAATGAGGTTTCAAGCCTACCGACTGTACTGGGGTCATTAATTAAGGCTGCATGATAACCTGTTCACCATCAGATAAGAATACTTTAATCTTTAAAACAGGGATTAAGGCAAACTCTTAGCATATATCCTGCAAGTTATGCATGGGAGTGTCTCTGAAAAGTTGGATGTTAGTGCACTTTAAGACATAATGTTCTAGTGTCTAGCTTGTCTCTGTCCACACACACTTTGCATTTTGTCATTAGCATCTCTATACAAACTTTGCTGCCAGAGATACTTATGGTCTAGCCTTAGTCTAGCTCTAACATCTTGTTACTTTATAGATATGTTGAACTTGACACGTTTCATTATGATGGATAATGGATTTGTTAGTTTCTATCTGTACTGTTCTGCTTCAAGGCTGTTTGTTAGCCCCTTTCTCACAATGTTTCGTTAACCTCTGTTTGAAAAAACAAACAAAATTATACTCAACATTCTCTTTATTAATGCTTGTCACGCTCCTGGAAGACTATGTAAGAGTCAAAAATTTAACTTTAACCCCCTAATAATTTGCATATATCTGTGCCTATCTTCATACACAGTCATGCTACTTTCAGATCTCAGGCTATTTAGAGCAGGTAATGAGGAAAGAGTGGGTAAACATATTAATTAATTTTTAAAGGGGTGGACGGTAAGCCAGCGGAAGGCCTCGGTTAGAAGATCATAAGCTCCACTGGCCGGCCATAATATGACCCCCATCAGGAAACACTTGTCCTGTTTCCTGACAAATCTTACCTAACCTAAAGTCAGTTACAGTTAAACTCTCTAAGGTCGTAGGTTCCACAAGCCTGAGAGAGCAACAATTATAGTAAACATCTCAACGTGACTAACGAAATCGTAATGACACGATTGCAAACAAACTATACCACTCGCCACGAGTTCAATCCCTACCCGTTGTATGGTTTGTAAACATCTCAGTTTGTAAGATGGAAGCCTAATTATTAATTCTAATCCACCTCTGTGTTATGGTACCATCAGTCTGGTTTACGATCACAGCACTTCCCGCCCTCCCACTGTTAGGGGTTAAGGGAGCAGTCACCGTAGATAATGTTATAGTATTCTCTGATCCAAGGTCGTGCATGTGTTCCAGAACACTGAGTTTAGTTATTAATTAAAGTCGAAGAATGTGCATGATTAGTTTCTTGGAGGATAGCTGAGCATACTGATATCAAAAGCTGTTATCTGCCAGGGTGGAGGGAAATTCTATTGTTATTTCCTAAACGAGATTGTTTATGTAGTCCAACATTTTTATGCGTGTGGCTATTATTTGAATCCATTTTGAATTATATGTTCTAGTAATTCCTTAGAGAGAACAATATTTTGATCACCAGGCAATAGCTTCGGTTCTATCATGAGAATGATCTTATGTATTCTATCAGCAACATTAATTATACTTAATTCTTTCCTCATATTAAGCATTATGGCGGTTATAGGTCAACCCAGAATTCTCAAAGCTCTTTTTTTCCAGTTTTTGTAACAGTTGTACTTGGTTCCAGTACAACTATTTAAAAGCTGGTGCATGGTAATCTATCAACAGTCTTATGTATACTAAGTACATCATTTTCACAATCCTAATATTTGTACCATATTTGGAATTATTCCCTGCAACAGGTCTGAGAGCTTTAAGTCTATTCTTACTTTCTTGGTTAATTTTATTGACTGTTATTTGTGTACATTATTACCTAGATATTCACAAAACACATAAATAGGCCTGCCATTAACCATTAAGTTTCGATGGTCCGCTTTTATGGTTATCAATATGTTTGTTAAACACTTAGGTCTTTCCTACAGAAATTGTAAGTCCAAGATTATCACAGGATTTTGTATATGGTTTAGTGTGAACCACGGTACGGGTGGGGCTCGAATTTACGATGCATTTTAGTATGTACAAAAATATCATCATCATATCTAATTGTTATATTGCTGGGGTTATCTGGTATAGATTTAAGTAGAGCATTGATAAATACACTGAACAGTGTAGGACTTAATACATCGCCTTGGGCAGCGCCGAGTTGTATTTTGATTAGATTAACTTACGTATTCCTGAAACGATGTAGCAAAGTTTCTGTTAGTGCACTGTGACCTCTGTAATCCTGAATTTTGCGCTACCACTCACAGGATGAACAAGGAGTGCACAACAAAGTAGCCGCTCGGGCGGCACAACTAACGTAGCTCTCAGCATATACACACTGAGAGACATACACCCAACAGGGTACACACCCGTGTCCGAAAGGTGCATTTCTTGCAGCGTGTATTGTCGTGCACTTCCATGAGAACACAGATCACTGCTTGATTATATTACAATATGATATACAAAACTGTTTAATATAGATTTCTATCATTATATTCTATAATATATTCCCATCACCACTACTACTGTGTGTAGAGGGTCAGTAGCACACTGATCACACACTACCACCACCACTACTACTGTGTGTAGAGGGTCAGTAGCACACTGATCACACACTACCACCACCACTACTACTGTGTGTAGAGGGTCAGTAGCACATTGATCGCAGGCTACCTCTACCACTACCACTACTGCTGTGTGGTGGTCACTAGCACACTGATCACACGCTACCACCACCACTACTACTGTGCGTAGAGGGACAGTAGCACACTGATAACATGCTACCTCTACCACTACTGTTGTATGGTGGTCAGTAGCACACTGATCACATGCTACCTCTACCACTACTGTTGTATGGTGGTCAGTAGCACACTGATTACACTCTACCACCAACACTACTGTTGTCTGGTGGCAAGTAGCACACTGATTACACTCTACCACCACCACTACTGCTGTGTGGTGGTCACTAGCACACTGATCACACGCTACAAACACCACTACTGCTGTGTGGTGGTCACTAGCACACTGATCACACTCTACCACCACCACTACTGCTGTGTAGTGGTCACTAGCACACTGATCACACGCTACCAACACCACTGCTGCTGCTGGTGGTCACTAGCACACTGATCACACGCTACCAACACTACTACTGTTGTGTAGTGATAACTAGCACACTGATCACACGCTACCACCACCACCACTACTGATGTGTGGTGGTCACTAGCACACTGATCACACACTACCACCACAACTACTGCTGTGTGGTGGTCACTACCACACTGATCACACGCTACCACCACCACTACTGTGTGGTGGTCAATAGCACTCTGATCACACATTACAACCACCACTACTGCTGTGTGGTGGTCACTAGCACATTGATCACACGCTACCACCACAACTACTGCTGTGTAGTGATCACTGGCACACTGATCACACGCTAACACCACTACTCCTGTGTGGTGGTCACTAGCACACTGATCACACTCTATCACCACCACTACTGTTGTGTAGTGGTCAGTAGCACACTGATTACACTCAACCACCACCACTACTGTTGTGTGGTGGTCAGTAGCACACTGATCACACTCTACCACCACCACCACTACTACTGTTTAGTGATCACTAGCACACTGATCACACGCTACCAACACCACTATTGCTGTGTAGTGGTCACTAGCACACTGACCACACTCTACCACCACCACTACTGTTGCGTAGTGGTCAGTAGCACACTGATTACACTCAACCACCACCACTACTGTTGTGTGGTGGTCAGTGACACACTGATTACACTCTACCACCACCAATACTGCTGTGTGGTGGTCACTAGCACACTGATCACACTCTACCACCACCACTACTGCTGTGTAGTGGTCACTAGCACACTTATCCCACGCTACCAACACCACCACTACTGCTGTGTGGTGGCCACTAGTGCACTGATCACACGCTACTAACAACAACACTACTGCTGTGTGGTGGTCACTAGCACACTGAACACACGCTACCAACACCACTGCTGCTGTGTGGTGGTCGCTAGCACACTGATTACACGCTACCAACACCGCCACTACTACTGTGTGGTGGTTACTAGCACACTGATCACACGCTACCAACACCACCACTACTGCTGTGTGGTGGTAACTAGCACACTGATTACTCGCTACCACCACCATCACTACTGCTGTGTGGTGGTCACTAGCACAGTGATGACACGTTACCACCACAACTACTGCTGTGTGGTGGTCATTAGCACACTGATCACACGCTACCACCACTACTGCTGTGTAGTGATCACTAGCACAGTGATCACACGCTACCACCACCACTACGGCTGTGTGGTGGTCACTAGCACAGTGATCACACGCTACCACCACCACTACTGCTGTGTGGTGGTCACTAGCACAGTGATCACACGCTACCACCACCATTACTGTTGTGTGGTGGTCACTAGCACAGTGATCACACGCTACCACCACCACTACTGTTGTGTGGTGGTCACTAGCACAGTGATCACACGCTACCACCACCACTACTGTTGTGTGGTGGTCACTAGCACAGTGATCACACGCTACCACCACCACTACAGTTGTGTGGTGGTCACTAGCACAGTGATCACACGCTACCACCACCTCTATTGCTGTGTGGTGGTCACTAGCACAGTGATCACACGCTACCACCACCACTACTGTTGTGTGGTGGTCACTAGCAGATTGATCACACGCTACCCCCACCACTACTGCTGTGTGGTGTTCACTAGCACAGTGATCACACGCTACCACCACCACTACTGCTGTGTGGTGGTCACTAGCACAGTGATCACACGCTACCACCACCACTACTGCTGTGTGGTGGTCACTAGCACAGTGATCACACGCTACCACCAACTCTACTGCTGTGTGGTGGTCACTAGCACAGTGATCACATACTACCACCACCATTACTGCTGTGTGGTGGTCACTAGCACAGTGATCACACGCTACCACCACCACTACTGCTGTGTGGTGGTCACTAGCACAGTGATAACACGCTACCACCACCACTACTGCTGTGTGGTGGTCACTAGCACAGTGATCACACGCTACCACCACCACTACTGCTGTGTGGTGGTCACTAGCACAGTGATCACACGCTACCCCCACCACTACTGCTGTGTGGTGTTCACTAGCACAGTGATCACACGCTACCACCACCACTACTGCTGTGTGGTGGTCACTAGCATAGTGATCACACGCTACCACCACCACTACTGCTGTGTGGTGGTCACTAGCACAGTGATCACACGCTACCACCACCTCTACTGCTGTGTGGTGGTCACTAGCACAGTGATCACATGCTACCACCACCATTACTGCTGTGTGGTGGTCACTAGCACAGTGATCACACGCTACCACCACCACTACTGCTGTGTGGTGGTCACTAGCACAGTGATAACACGCTACCACCACCACTACTGCTGTGTGGTGGTCACTAGCACAGTGATCACACGCTACCACCACCACTACTGCTGTGTGGTGGTCACTAGCACAGTGATCACACGCTACCACCAGCGCTACTGCTGTGTGGTGGTCGCTAGCACAGTGATCACACGCTACCACCTAAACTACTGCTGTGTGGTGGTCACTAGCACAGTGATCACACGCTACCACCACCACTACTGCTGTGTGGTGGTCACTAGCACAGTGATCACAAGCTACCACCACCTCTGCTGCTGTGTGGTGATCATTAGCACAGTGATCACAAGCTCCACCACCACTACTGCTGAGTGGTGGTCACTAGCACAGTGATCACATGCTACCACCACCACTACTGCTGTGTGGTGGTCACTAGCACAGTGATCACACGCTACCACCACCACTACTGCTGTGTGGTGGTCACTAGCACAGTGATCACAAGCTACCACCACCACTACTGCTGTGTGATGATCATTAGCACAGTGATCACACGCTACCACCACCACTACTGTTGTGTGGTGGTCACTAGCACAGTGATCACACGCTACCACCACCACTACTGCTGTATGGTCACTAGCACAGTGATCACACGCTACCACCACCACTACTGCTGTGTGGTGGTCACTAGCACAGTGATCACACGCTACCACAACCACTACTGCTGTGTGGTGGTCACTAGCACAGTGATCACACGCTCCCATAACCACTACTGCTGTTTGGTGGTCACTAGCACAGTGATCACACGCTACCACCACCACTACTGCTGTATGGTGGTCACTAGTACAGTGATCACACGCTACCACCAGCACTACTGCTGTGTGGTGGTCACTAGCACAGTGACCACACGCTACCACCACCACTTCTGCTGTGTGGTGGTCACTAGCACAGTGATCACACGCTACCACCAGCACTACTGCTGTGTGGTGGTCACTAACACAGTGATCACACGCTACCACCAGCACTACTGCTGTGTGGTGGTCACTAGCACAGTGATCACTCGCTACCACCACCACTACTGCTGTGTGGTGGTCACTAGTACAGTGATCACAAGCTACCACCACCACTACTGCTGTGTGTTGATCATTAGCAAAGTGATCACACGCTACCACCACCACTACTGCTGTGTGGTGGTCACTAGCACAGTGATCACAAGCTACCACCACCACTACTGCTGTGTGGTGATCATTAGCAAAGTGATCACACGCTACCACCACCACTACTACTGTGTGGTGGTCACTAGCACAGTGATCACACGCTACCACCACCACTACTGCTGTATGGTCACTAGAACAGTGATCACACGCTACCACCACCACTACTGCTGTGTGGTGGTCACTAGCACAGTGATCACACGCTACCACCACCACTTCTGCTGTGTGATGGTCACTAGCACAGTGATCACACGCTACCACCACCACTACTGCTGTGTGGTGGTCACTAGCACAGTGATCACACGCTACCACCACCACTACTGCTGTGTGGTGTTCACTAGCACAGTGTTCACACGCTTCCACCACCACTACTGCTGTGTGGTGGTCACTAGCACAGTGATCACACGCTACCACCACCACTACTGCTGTGTGGTGGTCACTAGCACAGTGATCACAAGCTACCACCACCACTACTGCTGTGTGGTGATCATTAGCACAGTGATCACACGCTCCACCACCACTACTGCTGAGTGGTGGTCACTAGCACAGTGATCACACGCTACCACCACCACTACTGCTGTGTGGTGGTCACTAGCACAGTGATCACACGCTACCACCACCACTACTGCTGTATGGTCACTAGCACAGTGATCACACGCTACCACCACCACTACTGCTGTGTGGTGGTCACTAGCACAGTGATCACACGCTACCACCACCACTACTGCTGTGTGGTGGTCACTAGCACAGTGATCACACGCTACCACCACCACTACTGCTGTATGGTCACTAGCACAGTGATCACACGCTACCACCACCACTACTGCTGTGTGGTGGTCACTAGCACAGTGATCACACGCTACCACAACCACTACTGCTGTGTGGTGGTCACTAGCACAGTGATCACACGCTACCACAACCACTACTGCTGTTTGGTGGTCACTAGCACAGTGATCACACGCTACCACCACCACTACTGCTGTATGGTGGTCACTAGCACAGTGATCACACGCTACCACCAGCACTACTGCTGTGTGGTGGTCACTAGCACAGTGATCACACGCTACTACCACCACTTCTGCTGTGTGGTGGTCACTAGCACAGTGATCACACGCTACCACCACCAATACTGTTGTGTGGTGGTCACTAGCACAGTGAAAACACGCTACCACCACCACTACTGCTGTGTGGTCACTAGCACAGTGATCACACGCTACCACGACCACTACTGCTGTGTGGTGTTCACTAGCACAGTGATCACACTCTACCACCACCACTACTGCCATGTGGTGGTCACTAGCACAGTGATCACACGCTACCACCACCACTACTGCTGTGTGGTGGTCACTAGCACAGTGATCACACGCTACCACCACCACTACTGCTGTGTGGTGTTCACTAGCACAGTGATCACACGCTACCACCACCACTACTGCAGTGTGGTGGTCACTAACACAGTGATCACAGGCTACCACCACCACTACTGGTGTGTGGTGGTCACTAGCACAGTGATCACACTCTACCACCACCACTACTGCTGTATGGTCACTAGCACAGTGATCACACGCTACCACCACCACTACTGCTGTGTGGTGGTCACTAGCACAGTGATCACAGGCTACCACCACCACTACTGTTGTATGGTGGTCACTAGCACAGTGATCACAAGCTACCACCACCACTACTGCTGTGTGGTGGTCACTAGCACAGTGATCACACGCTACCACCACCACTACTGCTGTGTGGTGGTCACTAACACAGTGATCACACGCTACCACCAGCACTACTGCTGTGTGGTGGTCACTAGCACAGTGATCACACGCTACCACCACCACTACTGCTGTGTGGTGGTCACTAGCACAGTGATCACAAGCTACCACCACCACTACTGCTGTGTGTTGATCATTAGCAAAGTGATCACACGCTACCACCACCACTACTGCTGTGTGGTGGTCACTAGCACAGTGATCACACGCTACCTCCACCACTACTGCTGTGTGGTGGTCAGTAGCACAGTGATCACACGCTACCACCACCACTACTGCTGTGTGGTGGTCACTAGCACAGTGATCACAAGCTACCACCACCACTACTGCTGTGTGGTGATCATTAGCAAAGTGATCACACGCTACCACCACCACTACTGCTGTGTGGTGGTCACTAGCACAGTGATCACACGCTACCACCACCACTACTGCTGTATGGTCACTAGAACCGTGATCACACGCTACCACCACCACTACTGCTGTGTGGTGGTCACTAGCACAGTGATCACACGCTACCACCACCACTTCTGCTGTGTGATGGTCACTAGCACAGTGATCACACGCTACCACCACCACTACTGCTGTGTGGTGGTCACTAGCACAGTGATCATACGCTACCACCACCACTACTGCTGTGTGGTGTTCACTAGCACAGTGTTCACACGCTACCACCACCACTACTGCTGTGTGTTGGTCACTAGCACAGTGATCACACGCTACCACCACCACTACTGCTGTGTGGTGGTCACTAACACAGTGATCACACGCTACCACCAGCACTATTGCTGTGTGGTGGTCACTAGCACAGTGATCACACGCTACCACCACCACTACTGCTGTGTGGTGGTCACTAACACAGTGATCACACGCTACCACCAGCACTACTGCTGTGTGGTGGTCACTAGCACAGTGATCGCACGCTACCACCACCACTACTGCGGTGTGGTGGTCACTAGCACAGTGATCACACTCTACCACCACCACTATTGCTGTATGGTCACTAGCGCAGTGATCACACGCTACCACCACCACTACTGCTGTGTGGTGGTCACTAGCACAGTGATCACATGCTACCACCACCACTACTGCTGTGTGGTGGTCACTAGCACAGTGATCACAAGCTACCACCACCACTACTGCTGTGTGGTGGTCACTAGCACAGTGATCACACGCTACCACCACCACTACTGCTGTGTAGCGGCTACTAACACAGTGATCACACGCTACCACCACCACTACTGCTGTGTGGTGGTTACTAGCACAGTGATCACACGCTACCACCACCACTACTGCTGTGTGGTGGTCACTAGCACAGTGATCACACGCTACCACCACCACTACTGATGTGTGGTGGTCACTAGCACAGTGATCACACGCTACCACCACCACTACTGCTGTGTGGTGGTCACTAGCACAGTGATCACAGGCTACCACCACCACTACTGTTGTATGGTGGTCACTAGCACAGTGATCACAAGCTACCACCACCACTACTGCTGTGTGGTGGTCACTAGCACAGTGATCACACGCTACCACCACCACTACTGCTGTGTAGTGGTCACTAACACAGTGATCACACGCTACCACCAGCACTACTGCTGTGTGGTGGTCACTAGCACAGTGATCACACGCTACCACCACCACTACTGCTGTGTGGTGGTCACTAGCACAGTGATCACAAGCTACCACCACCACTACTGCTGTGTGTTGATCATTAGCAAAGTGATCACACGCTACCACCACCACTACTGCTGTGTGGTGGTCACTAGCACAGTGATCACACGCTACCTCCACCACTACTGCTGTGTGGTGGTCACTAGCACAGTGATCACACGCTACCACCACCACTACTGCTGTGTGGTGGTCACTAGCACAGTGATCACAAGCTACCACCACCACTACTGCTGTGTGGTGATCATTAGCAAAGTGATCACACGCTACCACCACCACTACTGCTGTGTGGTGGTCACTAGCACAGTGATCACACGCTACCACCACCACTACTGCTGTATGGTCACTAGAACCGTGATCACACGCTACCACCACCACTACTGCTGTGTGGTGGTCACTAGCACAGTGATCACACGCTACCACCACCACTTCTGCTGTGTGATGGTCACTAGCACAGTGATCACACGCTACCACCACCACTACTGCTGTGTGGTGGTCACTAACACAGTGATCACACGCTACCACCAGCACTACCATTCACCACCAACCACTTACCTTCCGCTGTGGTGGTCACCTAAGCAGAGTGATCAGCTACGCCACCACCAGCCACCTTCACTGCGGTGCAGGGTGGTCACCAGCACAGTGGATCACATTCCCCACCACCACCACTACCGCCGTGCGGTGGTCAGTTCAGCACAGTGATCGATTAAGCCTATCCACCACCCACTACCGCTGGTAGGTGGTTGGTTTCGGCCTAGCACAGTGGATCACATTGCCACTACCACCACCACTACCTGCGTGTGTGGTCACCTAAGCACAGCAGGATCTGCCACGCCTACCACCAGCCACTACCTGCTGTGTGGGTGGTCACTAGCACAGTGATCAAGATGGCCTACCACCACCACTACCTGCTGGTGCAGGTGGCCGCTAGCACAGTGATCACAAGTCCTACCACCACCACCTACTGCCGTGCGGTTGGTTCACCAGCACAGTGATCATTGAACTTCCACCACCACCACTCACCCCTGCTGTGGCGGTGGTCACTAAGCACAGTGATCACATCATGCCACCACCAGCTACCTGCTGTGTGGTGGTCAGGCACAAAGTGGATCACACGCTAGACCACCACTACTGCGGTGTGGTGGTCACCAGGCTCACCAGATCCACACTCTACCTCCACCGCGTGCCGGTGGTCACCAGCACAGTGATCACACTCTACCACCACCACCTACCGCCGTGCGGTGGTCACTATGGATCACTGGCCTAGACCACCACTTAACCGCTGTGTGGTGGTCACTAGCACAGGATCACACGCCACCACCTCCACCACTACTGCCCTGTGTGGGTGGTCACCTAGCACAGTGATCAGATTACCACCACCACTACTGCCTGTGGTGGTGGTCATTTCTAGCACAGTGATCTATGAACGCTACCTACCACCACCTACTGCGGCAGTGCGGTGGTCACCAGTACAGTGGATCACATTTGCCTACCACCACCAACTTCACCGCTGTGTGGTGGCTCATTAAGCACAGTGATCACATGCCTACCACCACCACCTTACCGCCTGTGGTGGGTGGCCACTAGCACAGTGCGATCACTTACGCCTATCCACCACCACTACCTGCCGTGTGGTGGCTCACCACAGGTGGATCAACGCTAGACCACCAGGTACCGGGCTGTGTGGCATTAGCACAGCTGGATCCACCAATTGCTACCACCAAAACTACCGCTGTGTGGCTGGTCACTCGCACAGTGGATCAATTGTTCGCCTACCTACCACCACTACCGCTGTGCGGTGGTTCACCAGCGCAGCGGATCATTACCGCCACCACCACCACTACCTGCGGTGCAGGTGGCTCACCAGCAACAGTGATCACGCCACCGCCCGCCTTCACCAACTGACCGCTGCGTGGTGGTCATTTCCAAGGCACAGGATGATCGCGCTACCACCACCACTTGCCTGCCGTGGTGGTGGCCACCTAGCACTGCCGCGGGATCATGACGCCTCCACCACCACTGTTACCTGCCGTGGTGGTCACCAGTGCAGTGGATCACACGCTACCACCCACCACTACCTGCTGTGTGGTGGTCATTTGTAATGCACAAGTGGGATCATTGTCGCCTACCACCTCACCGCTACCTGCCGTGTGGTTGGTCACTTGCGCAACAGTGATCATTAAGCTTACCTACCACCACCACTGCCTGTGTGTTGGTCACTAGCACAGTGGATCGCACGCCTACCAACCACCACCTACTGCTGTAAAGTGGGTGGTCACCTGTAACACAGTGATCACACGCCTACCACCAGCCAACTTACCTGCTGGTAGTGGTGGCTCACCTCAGCACAGCGGATCACGATGCCCACCACCACCACCTACTGCTGGTGTGGTGGTCACCTAGTACAGTGATCACATTGCCTACCACCACCACTACCGGCTGTATGGTCACTAGCACAGGTGATCACATCAGCCTACCACCACCACCACTACTGCTGTGTGGTGGTCACTGTGCACAGTAAGATCACATCGCCTACCACCATCAATTACTACCGCTGTGTGGTGGTCCAGTAAGCAACCAGTGATCACAAGCTACCACCACCTACTGCTTGCCGTGTAGGTTGGTCCACCTAGCATAGTGATCACACGCTACCACCACCACTCACCTGCTGTGTGGTGGTCACCTAACTACAGTGATCACATCGCCTACCACCAGCACTACCGATGTGGTGTGGTGGTCTACTTAGCACAGGTGATCACATTGCTACCACCAACCACTACCTCGGCAGGTGGTGGTGGCCACCTAGCAATAAGGTGATCAAGCACTTCCCACCGCCTCACCACTACCTGCTGTATGGTCACTAGCACAGTGATCACACGCCTACCAACCACCACTCATTGCTGTGTGGTGGTCACTAGCACAAGGATCAAGATGCTACCACCTCACTACACTACTTGCCTGTGGTGGTGGTTCAGTAGCACAGTGATCGTTGACAAGCTACCACCAATTAACTTACCGCTGGTGTGGTGAACACCAGCACAGTGATCAGACTCCATCCACCACCACTCACCGGGCCTGTGGTGGTGGCCACTTAAGCACTGTGGATCACATACAGCCTCCACCAGCCATCTACTTCCGCCTGTGCGGGTGGTTGGCCATTAGCACAGTGATCACCTCCGCCTCCACCACCACCTCACTGCCGGTGTGGTGGTCACCAGCACAGTGGATCACACTCTACCACCGACCACCTACCTGCTGTGCGGTGGTCATTAGCACAAGGTGATCACACGTGCCACCACCACCATCCACCGCCTGTGCGGTGGTCACCTAGCACAGTGACTCACAAGCTACCACCACCACCTACTTGCCTGTGTGGTGGTCATCAGCACAGTGATCACACGCCACCACCACCACCTACTGCCGGTGCGGTGGTCATTAACCAGCAAGTGAATTCAACATGCTACCACCACCACCTACCGCTGTGTGGTGGCTACCTAGCACAGTGATCACACGTCCACCACCACCAACTTACCGCCTGTGTGGGTGGTCCACCTCAGCACAGTGATCACATCACGGCCTACCACCACCACTCGCCGCCTGTGTGGTGGTCACTAGCACAGTGATCACATCGCTTACCACCACCACTACCTGCTGTGTGGTTGGTCATCCAGCACAGTGGATCACATGCCTACCACCACCCACTACTGCCTGTGTGGTGGTCCACCTAGCACAGTGATCACACGCTTACCACCTCACCACCTACCTGCTGTGCGGTGGGTGGCCACTGAAGCATAAAGGTGCGGGATCACACGCCAACCACCACCACTACCGCCGTGCGGTGGTCACTAACAGCAGTGGATCACATGCCTACCACCACCTCTACCGCCGTGTGGTGGTCACCAGCACAGTTGACCGGGCACGCCACCAGACCACTACCGCCAGTAGGTGGCCACCAGTACAGTGATTACAAGCCACCACCACCACTTACCGCTGCGTGCGGTGGTCACTAGCACAGTGATCACACGCCACCACC
>NW_027197294.1:60000-64483 GCF_038502225.1 Cherax quadricarinatus | reverse complement strand
TTGTCAGGCAGTGGAATAGCCTAGAAAGTGACGTAGTGGAGGCAGGAACCATACACAGTTTTAAGACGAGGTTTGATAAAGCTCATGGAGCGGGGAGAGAGAGGACCCAGTAGCAACCGGTGAAGAGGCGGGGCCAGGAGCTAAGACTCGACCCCTGCAACCACAAATAGGTGAGTACACACACACACACACACACACACACACACACACACACACACACACACACACACACACACAGTTGGAAGCTGAAGACACAGATGAATCACAGGGATGTTAGGAAGTATTTCTTCAGCCACAGAGTAGTCAGTAAGTGGAATAGTTTGGGAAGCGATGTAGTGGAGGCAGGATCCATACATAGCTTTAAGCAGAGGTATGATAAAGCTCACGGCTCAGGGAGAGTGACCTAGTAGCGATCAGTGAAGAGGCGGGGCCAGGAGCTCGGACTCGACCCCCGCAACCTCAACTAGGTGAGTACAACTAGGTGAGTACACACACACACACACACACACACACACACACACATACAGTAGTGTCCTGATAAAATTAGAATGTTAATTATTCAGGTCGTTAATCACGGAAGCCGTTATATCAGCAGCGATTATACCACTGTGTCGTGTCCAGTGGTACACACTGTGTCGTGTCCAGTGGTACACACTGTGTCGTGTCCAGTGGTACACACTGTGTCGTGTCCAGTGGTACACGCTCTGTCGTGTCCAGTGGTACACACTGTGTCGTGTCCAGTGGTACACACTGTGTCGTGTCCAGTGGTACACACTGTGTCGTGTCCAGTGGTACACACTGTGTCGTGTCCAGTGGTACACGCTCTGTCGTGTCCAGTGGTACACACTGTGTCGTGTCCAGTGGTACACACTGTGTCGTGTCCAGTGGTACACACTGTGTCGTGTCCAGTGGTACACGCTCTGTCGTGTCCAGTGGTACACACTGTGTCGTGTCCAGTGGTACACACTGTGTCGTGTCCAGTGGTACACACTGTGTCGTGTCCAGTGGTACACACTGTGTCGTGTCCAGTGGTACACGCTCTGTCGTGTCCAGTGGTACACACTGTGTCGTGTCCAGTGGTACACACTGTGTCGTGTCCAGTGGTACACACTGTGTCGTGTCCAGTGGTACACGCTCTGTCGTGTCCAGTGGTACACACTGTGTCGTGTCCAGTGGTACACACTGTGTCGTGTCCAGTGGTACACACTGTGTCGTGTCCAGTGGTACACACTGTGTCGTGTCCAGTGGTACACGCTCTGTCGTGTCCAGTGGTACACACTGTGTCGTGTCCAGTGGTACACACTGTGTCGTGTCCAGTGGTGCACACTGTGTCGTGTCCAGTGGTACACGCTCTGTCGTGTCCAGTGGTACACACTGTGTCGTGTCCAGTGGTGCACACTGTGTCGTGTCCAGTGGTACACACTGTGTCGTGTCCAGTGGTACACAGTGTGTCGTGTCCAGTGGTACACAGTGTGTCGTGTCCAGTGATACACACTGTGTCGTGTCCAGTGGTACACACTGTGTCGTGTCCAGTGGTACACACTGTGTTGCGTCCAGTGGTACACGCTCTGTCGTGTCCAGTGGTACACACTGTGTCGTGTCCAGTGGTACACACTGTCCTGTCCAGTGGTACACACTGTGTCGTGTCCAGTGGTACACACTGTCCTGTCCAGTGGTACACACTGTGTTGCGTCCAGTGGTACACGCTCTGTCGTGTCCAGTGGTACACACTGTGTCGTGTCCAGTGGTGCACACTGTCCTGTCCAGTGGTACATACTGTGTCGTGTCCAGTGGTACACACTGTCCTGTCCAGTGGTACACACTGTGTCGTGTCCAGTGGTACACACTGTGTCGTGTCCAGTGGTACACAGTGTGTCGTGTCCAGTAGTACACACTGTGTCGTGTCTAGTGGTACACACTGTGTCGTGTCCAGTGGTACACACTGTGTCGTGTCCAGTGGTGCACACTGTCCTGTCCAGTGGTACACACTGTGTCGTGTCCAGTGGTACACACTGTGTCGTGTCCAGTGGTACACACTGTGTCGTGTCTAGTGGTACACACTGTGTCGTGTCCAGTGGTACACACTGTGTCGTGTCCAGTAGTACACACTGTGTCGTGTCTAGTGGTACACACTGTGTCGTGTCCAGTGGTACACACTGTGTCGTGTCCAGTGGTACACACTGTGTCGTGTCTAGTGGTACACACTGTGTCGTGTCCAGTGGTACACACTGTGTCGTGTCCAGTGGTACACACTGTGTCGTGTCTAGTGGTACACACTGTGTCGTGTCCAGTGGTACACACTGTGTCGTGTCCAGTGGTACACACTGTGTCGTGTCTAGTGGTACACACTGTGTCGTGTCCAGTGGTACACACTGTGTCGTGTCCAGTGGTACACACTGTGTCGTGTCTAGTGGTACACACTGTGTCGTGTCCAGTGGTACACACTGTGTCGTGTCCAGTGGTACACACTGTGTCGTGTCTAGTGGTACACACTGTGTCGTGTCCAGTGGTACACACTGTGTCGTGTCCAGTGGTACACACTGTGTCGTGTCTAGTGGTACACACTGTGTCGTGTCCAGTGGTACACACTGTGTCGTGTCCAGTGGTACACACTGTGTCGTGTCTAGTGGTACACACTGTGTCGTGTCCAGTGGTACACACTGTGTCGTGTCCAGTGGTACACACTGTGTCGTGTCTAGTGGTACACACTGTGTCGTGTCCAGTGGTACCACCAACCACATTTTCCTGTGTGTCTGCAGGCTCTCCATCTCCCCCTCTCTTTTTCCCTCACTCTCTCTCTCTCTTTCACTCCCTCATTTTCCAGTTATATATAGATCTTTCCTTATATCGAGTCACCCATCTCTAGTCAGTGTTGACGTTCACTAATAATAGCGAGACTAACATCAGTGTCACCAATCTGATCTCAAACACTGTGTAAAAATGGCTTTTGCTGTGATGTACGTGTCTTTATGAAGAACAAAAAAGGCACAATACCGTGAAGGGAACAATACATAAATAACCCGTGTGATTTTGTAAATGGTCCAAGACGGACCGAAACGTCATCATAAGCTCCTCTCTCTCTCCCCTATGTGAGGGTTTTTTTTTGTGTGTGTGTGTGCAGACTTTCTGTCATGTTGAAGACACTATACTGTGTTGTCTCAACTTTACACTCTGACAATCCACGTTATTTCATCCGAGACTGTAGATACCATACATGTAACATCTTGGACTCACCCTGACGAGACACCACAGACTGAAGAGAAGGCAGTTCACCCTAGTAAGGCATCTTCAATATTCCCTCCAACACCGAATTTCCAGTATCCACCACCACCGCCTCCACTACAATCAGGGACATCACCAGTAAGGGTCACCACCAACAGGTAGGTTTATTTAGGCACAGGTACACAGTACAGTTATCATACATAGTGTAAATTACCTAGGATTACCCTAAAAAAAGTCAGAGTGATTCATTTCCATTGAGGATTGTGTGTACAGAATAGAAATAAGTCACCCTGTCCGACTTTTTTGAGGGTTATCTTAGGTAATTTACACTATGTATGACACTTGTGTTTATGTGTACCTATGTCTAAATAAACTTACAACTGTGACAAAATGTCCCTGGATGAAACATTCACCAGAGACAACCATACATACGTATTTCTGAACACCATTTACGCAGAAAATTTACGTGAGCCCGGTATCTGAGAGAGAATCTTCCAGGTCTTTTTATAACACCTGTTTGTTCTTAGAACCTGTTGATATAATGTAACTGTTTAGATCTCTTTATAAACGTGTTAGTTTTGATAAACAATAACTGCAAGTGACAGGGAACTTTAGGTCACAGGAACCTGTAAGTCACAGGGAAGTAACTATAAGTCACATGGCACTGTAAGTGACAGGGAATCACACAGTCAATTCTTGTCAACTCTAGAATCATGGTCACACTTAAGTACTAAGAGTATAGCAGACAGTTAAGTTTGAAGGGTGGAACAAACGTAACCTAACATGACCTAACCTTTCCTAAACTCAGACCAGTTGTTACTGTATGTACTAATTTCTATATATGCAAGGCTGACCTTAACAACAGCGCCACTACCACCACCACCACCATTTAAAATTAATTACAGTGCCTCACGACTCATCCCCAAGGAGGAAGACTGCCGGAGATGCAGCATCTGGGAACCATCCATCATTTGCATATACAACAGTTTCGTCCAGAACAAAGGTTTCTACAGTATAGCTCAGCCACTTGCTAGGAAACCTTCAAGAGTATCACACACAGCAACAGGTCATAGTACATAGGAGCACTGCAGCAGACCTACTGGCCTAGTCTGAGCAAGAGCGTCTCAAATGCAATATTTATCAGCAATACATTTGTACAGCCTCACCTGTTCTATATGCATGCACATCTTCCCTCCCCAGGAAGATCTGTTTGTGATCTGATGAAGCCCATTGTGTGGGCGAAACGTTGTGCATGAAATTT
>NW_027197294.1:55000-57500 GCF_038502225.1 Cherax quadricarinatus | reverse complement strand
ACCGCTACCACCACCACCACCACCACCACCACCACCACCACCACCACCACCACCACCACCACCACCACCACCACCAGTACCATCACCGCTACCACCACCACCACCAGTACCACCACCACCACTACCAGTACCATCACCGTGTGTGTGTGTGTACTCACCTAATTGTACTCACCTAATTGTGGTTGCAGGGGTCGAGACTCAGCTCCTGGCCCCGCCTCTTCACTGATCGCTACTGGATCCTCTCTCTCTCTGCTTCCTGAGCTTTGTCATACCTCTTCTTAAAACTATGTATGGTTCCTGCCTCCACTACTTCACTTGCTAGGCTATTCCACTTGCTGACAACTCTATGACTGAAGAAATACTTCCTAACGTCCCTGTGACTCGTCTGAGTCTTCAGCTTCCAGTTGTGACCCCTTGTCCCTGTGTCCCCTCTCTGGAACATCCTATCTCTGTCCACCTTGTCTATTCCCCGCAGTATCTTGTATGTCGTTATCATGTCTCCCCTGACCCTTCTGTCCTCCAGTGTCGTCAGTCCGATTTCCCTTAACCTTTCCTCGTACGACATTCCCTTGAGCTCTGGGACTAGCCTTGTTGCAAACCTTTGTACTTTCTCTAACTTCTTGACGTGCTTGACCAGGTGTGGGTTCCAGACTGGTGCTGCATACTCCAGTATGGGCCTAACATACACAGTGTACAGTGTCTTGAACGATTCCTTATTAAGGTATCGGAACGCTATTCTCAGGTTTGCCAGGCGCCCGTATGCTGCAGCGGTTATTTGGTTGATGTGTGCCTCCGGTGATGTGCTCGGTGTTATGGTCACCCCAAGGTCTTTCTCCCTGAGTGAGGTCTGTAGTCTTTGTCCACCTAGCCTATACTCTGTCTGCGGTCTTCTTTGCCCCTCCCCAATCTTCATGACTTTGCATTTGGCTGGATTGAATTCGAGAAGCCAGTTACTGGACCACATGTCCAGCCTCTCCAGGTCTCTTTGCAGTCCTGCCTCATCCTCGTCCGATTTAATTCTTCTCATCAACTTCACGTCATCTGCGAACAGGGACACTTCAGAGTCTATTCCTTCCATCATGTCGTTCACATATATCAAAAATAGCACTGGTCCTAGAACTGACCCCTGTGGGACCCCGCTCGTAACAGGCGCCCACTGTGATACCTCTTCACGTACCATGACTCGTTGCTGCCTCCCTGTCAGGTATTCCCTTATCCATTGCAGTGCCCTTCCTTTTACGTGTGCCTGATCCTCCAGCTTCTGCACTAATCTCTTGTGGGGAACTGTGTCAAAGGCCTTCCTGCAGTCTAGGAAAACGCAATCTACCCAACCCTCTCTCTCGTGTCTTACTTCTGTTACCTTGTCATAAAACTCCAGGAGGTTTGTGATACAAGATTTGCCTTCCATGAACCCATGCTGGTTTTCATTTATAATCTTGTTCCTTTCCAGGTGTTCGACCACTCTCCTCCTGATAATCTTCTCCATGACTTTGCACACAATACATGTCAGAGACACAGGTCTGTAGTTTAGTGCCTCGTTTCTGTTTCCTTTCTTAAATATGGGGACTACATTAGCTGTCTTCCATTTCTCAGGTAGTTGCCCAGTTTCAAGGGATGTGTTGAAGATTGTGGTTAGAGGCACACACAGCATCTCTGCTCCTTCTCTAAGGACCCATGGGGAGATGTTGTCCGGTCCCATCGCCTTTGAGGTGTCAAGGTCACTTAAGAGCTTCTTCACCTCCTCCTCAGTTGTTCGTATGTCATCCAACACTTGTTGGTATATTCCCTCTTGATGTTCCCTTCTGTGCTGTCTTCCCACAGCCCTTCCTGTCTCTACTGTAAAAACTTCCTTAAATCTCCTGTTCAGCTCCTCACATACCTCCTGATCATTTCTTGTGAGTTCTCCACCTTCTGTCCTTAATCTGATCACCTGGTCTTTGACTGTTGTCTTCCTCCTGATGTGGCTATACAACAGTTTCGGGTCAGTCTTGATTCTCGATGCTATGTCATTTTCATACTGTCGCTGGGCCTCCCTCCTTACCTGTGCGTACTCATTCCTGGCTCTGCGACTGATCTCCCTATTTTCGTGTGTTCTCTGCCTTCTGTACTTTTTCCATTCTCTATTGCACTTTGTTTTTGCCTCCTTACACCGTCGGGTAAACCAGGGGCTTGTTCTGGTCTTCCCGTTGTTACTGTTGCCCTTGGGAATGAACCTTTCCACTGCCTCCTTGCATTTTGTTGCTACATATTCCATCATTTCATTTACTGGCTTTCCTGCCAGTTCTCTGTCCCACTGGACCTCCCGCAGGAAGTTCTTCAACCCTATGTAGTCCCCTCTTTTATAGTCAGGCTTTTCCCATTCTACTCCTGTTATTCTCTCCACTTGCAGCTCTACTATGTATTCAAAGCACAGAACCACGTGGTCGCTAGCTCCTAGGGGACTCTCATACTTGATGTCCTCAATGTCTGAGCTGCCCAGGGTGAACACAAGGTCCAATCT
>NW_027197294.1:40000-50000 GCF_038502225.1 Cherax quadricarinatus | reverse complement strand
GTGACACAGGATTTCCCGTCCCTGAAACCATGTTGGCTGCTGTTGATGAGATCATTCCTTTCTAGGTGTTCCACCACTCTTCTCCTGATAATCTTCTCCATGATTTTGCATACTATACATGTCAGTGACACTGGTCTGTAGTTTAATGCTTCATGTCTGTCTCCTTTTTTAAAGATTGGGACTACATTTGCTGTCTTCCATGCCTCAGGCAATCTCCCTGTTTCGATAGATGTATTGAATATTGTTGTTAGGGGTACACATAGCGCCTCTGCTCCCTCTCTCAATACCCATGGGGAGATGTTATCTGGCCCCATTGCCTTTGAGGTATCTAGCTCACTCAGAAGCCTCTTCACTTCTTCCTCGGTTGTGTGCACTGTGTCCAGCACTTGGTGGTGTGCCCCACCTCTCCGTCTTTCTGGAGTCCCTTCTGTCTCCTCTGTGAACACTTCTTTGAATCTCTTGTTGAGTTCCTCACATACTTCACGGTCATTTCTTGTTGTCTCTCCTCCTTCCTTCCTTAGCCTGATTACCTGGTCCTTGACTGTTGTTTTCCTCCTGATGTGGCTGTACAACAGTTTCGGGTCAGATTTGGCTTTCGCTGCTATGTCATTTTCATATTGTCTTTGGGCCTCCCTTCTTATCTGTGCATATTCGTTTCTGGCTCTACGACTGCTCTCCTTATTCTCCTGGGTCCTTTGCCTTCTATATTTCTTCCATTCCCTAGCACACTTGGTTTTTGCCTCCCTGCACCTTTGGGTAAACCATGGGCTCATCCTGGCTTTTTCATTATTCCTGTTACCCTTGGGTACAAACCTCTCCTCAGCCTCCTTGCATTTTGTTGCTACATATTCCATCATCTCATTAACTGGCTTCCCTGCCAGTTCTCTGTCCCACTGAACCCCGTTCAGGAAGTTCCTCATTCCTGTGCAGTCCCCTTTCTTGTAGTTTGGCTTCATTCGTCCTGGCCTTCCTGCTTCTCCCTCCACTTGTAGCTCTACTGTGTATTCGAAGCTTGAATACTAAGTCCAGCCTTGCTGGTTTGAAGAAATAAAACAGGAGGAGAAAAAAATGATTGAAGGCATCATGAAAACAATAGGGGAGGGCAATATGACCCAGGTGACAAATTTTCAGAGAATTGGGTGGTTTGCGAGTGGAAGGATACGGCCTGTCAGAGTAACTTTCAAGGAAGAATCAGTTCGAACCAGGATTCTGCAAGAGAAAGCAAGACTGAGGGACAAAGAGGGGTACCAGAGAGTATACCTCGACCGCGACAGAACACAAGAAGAAAGGACTACACTGAAAGAGAGGGTACAGAGACGCAAGGAGGAACGAGAAGCAATGAAAATGAGCAGGACCCAGACACAGGAGGAAGGGCAAACACACCCCACAGAATCTCCCACCAAAAGACTCCACCCGCGATATTCCCAACGCAACTGAGCAACCTATACTACAACCCACTCACTGTTCCCTCTGCCACCAATCCCCATATCACAAACCTCACCCCAACAGCTGTCCCTTATGGGCATTCTGACCCCACCCCCATCAACACAAACCCCACCTACACCACAGCCCCATATAGGCCCCCACCAAGGCTCTCGCTCCCCCAACCCCAATATTCTTGCATGACCACAATGATAGAAAAGAAGCTAAAGGTTTGGTACACAAACGCGGATGGAATAATGAATAAACATGAGGAGTGGAATGAAAGAATCAGTGAAAAATCCCCAGACATCATAGCAGTCACAGAAACAAAACTCGCTGAGACAATAACAGACACAATCTTCCCAACAGGATATCAGATCCTGAGGAAAGATAGAAGGAGTAGAGGGGGAGGAGGGGTTGCACTGCTCATAAAACACCGATGGGGATTTGAGGAAATGGAAGGCATGGACATGATTGGAGAAAGAGACTACATTGTAGGTACAATTCAGTCCGGAGAACATAAAGTAGTCATTGGAGTGATGTATAACCCACCACAGAACTGCAGGAGGCCAAGAGAGGAGTACGAAGAAAACAACAGGGTGATGGTGGACACACTGGCTGAGGTGGCAAGAAGAGCTCACTCGAGCAGAGCAAAGTTACTGGTAATGGGCGATTTCAACCACAGGGAGATCGACTGGGAAAACCTGGAGCCACATGGGGGTCCCGAAACATGGAGAGCCAAGATGATGGATGTGGTACTTGAAAACCTCATGCATCAACATGTCAGGGACACAACCAGAGAGAGAGGGGAGGATGAGCCAGCAAGACTGGATCTTGTGTTCACCCTGAGCAGTTCAGACATTGAGGACATCACTTATGAGAGGCCCCTTGGAGCTAGCGATCATGTGGTTCTGAGTTTTGACTATATAGTAGAGTTACAAGTGGAGAAGGTAACAGGAACTGAAGGGGACAGGCCAAACTATAAAAGGGGGGACTACACAGGTATGAGAAACTTCCTGCAGGAGGTTCAGTGGGACAGAGAAATGGTAGGAAAATCAGTAAACGAGATGATGGAATATGTGGCAACAAAGTGCAAGGAGGCAGAGGAAAGTTTTGTTCCCAAGGGAAACGGAAATAATAGGAAGACCAAAACGAGTCCTTGGTTTACCCGAAGGTGTAGGGAGGCAAAAACTAAGTGCAACAGAGAATGGAAAAGGTACAGGAGGCATAGGACCCAGGAAAACAAGGAGATTAGTAGAAGAGCCAGAAACGAGTATGCACAGATAAGGAGGGAGGCCCAGCGACAGTATGAAAACGACATAGCATCGAAAGTCAAATCTGACCCGAAACTGCTGTATAGCCACATTAGGAGGAAGACAACAGTCAAGGACCAGGTGATAAGGCTGAGGAAAGAAGGTGGAGAACTCACAAGAAACGATCAAGAGGTATGTGAGGAGCTAAACAAGAGATTTAAGGAAGTATTTACAGTAGAGACAGGAAGGACTCTGGGGGGACAGACCAGACGGGGACACCAGCAAGGAATACACCAACAAGTGTTGGACGACATACATACAGATGAGGAGGAGGTGAAGAAACTGCTAAGGGACATCGATACCTCAAAGGCAATGGGACCAGACAACATCTCCCCGTGGGTCCTTAGAGAGGGAGCAGATATATTGTGCGTGCCACTTACCACAATCTTCAACACATCCCTGGAAACTGGGCAACTACCTGAGGTATGGAAGACGGCAAATGTAGTTCCCATTTTTAAAAAAGGAGACAGAAAAGAGGCACTAAACTATAGACCTGTGTCATTGACGTGTATAGTATGCAAAATTATGGAGAAGATTATCAGGAGGAGAGTGGTGGAGCACCTGGAACGGAACAGGAGTATAAATGCCAACCAGCACGGATTCACGGAAGGCAAATCCTGTGTCACAAACCTTCTGGAGTTTTATGATAAAATAACAGAAGTAAGACAAGAGAGAGAGGGGTGGGTTGATTGCATCTTCTTGGACTGCAAGAAGGCCTTTGACACAGTTCCTCACAAGAGATTAGTGCAGAAGCTAGAGCACCAGGCGCATATAACAGGAAGGGCACTGCAATGGATCAGAGAATACCTGACAGGGAGGCAACAACGAGTCATGGTACGTAATGATGTATCACAGTGGGCACCTGTGACGAGCGGGGTCCCACAGGGGTCGGTCCTAGGACCAGTGCTATTTTTGGTATATGTGAACGACATGACGGAAGGGTTAGACTCAGAAGTGTCCCTGTTTGCAGATGATGTGAAGTTAATGAGGAGAATTAAATCTGATGAGGACCAGGCAGGACTTCAAAGAGACCTGGACAGACTGGACACCTGGTCCAGCAAATGGCTTCTCGAATTTAATCCTGCCAAATGCAAAGTCATGAAGATGGGGGAGGGGCACAGAAGACCACAGACAGAGTATAGGCTAGGTGGCCAAAGACTGCAAACCTCACTCAAGGAGAAAGATCTTGGGGTGAGTATAACACCGAGCATGTCTCCGGAAGCACACATCAATCAGATAACTGCTGCAGCATATGGGCGCCTGGCAAACCTGAGAACAGCATTCCGATACCTTAGTAAGGAATCATTCAAGACACTGTACACCGTGTATGTCAGGCCCATACTGGAGTATGCAGCACCTGTTTGGAACCCGCACTTGATAAAGCACGTCAAGAAACTAGAGAAAGTACAAAGGTTTGCGACAAGGTTAGTTCCAGAGCTAAGGGGAATGTCCTATGAGGAAAGATTAAGGGAAATCGGCCTGACCACACTGGAGGACAGGAGGGTCAGGGGAGACATGATAACGACATATAAAATACTGCGTGGAATAGACAAGGTGGACAAAGACAGGATGTTCCAGGGAGGGGACACAGAAACAAGAGGCCACAATTGGAAGTTGAAGACACAAATGAGTCAGAGAGATAGTAGGAAGTATTTCTTCAGTCATAGAGTTGTAAGGCAGTGGAATAGCCTAGAAAATGACGTAGTGGAGGCAGGAACCATACACAGTTTTAAGACGAGGTTTGATAAAGCTCATGGAGCGGGGAGAGAGAGGGCCTAGTAGCAACCGGTGAAGAGGCGGGGCCAGGAGCTAGGACTCGACCCCTGCAACCACAAATAGGTGAGTACAAATAGGTGAGTACACACACACACACACAATATATATATATATATATATATATATATATATATATATATATATATATATATATATATATATACATATATAAACAGTGATCTCTGGCTGAAGGAGACTCGAACCTACGAACCTTGGAACAAGGTACGCAGTGCATTACCATTCTCACCACACTGGACCAATATCTTGGCGTCCAGCTTGCGCTAGACGTTGAGCCAAGGCAGCCAGCTTTCAGGGAGAGGGGACGGAGGGACGGAGATAAAGAAGGAATAGGGGAGAGAAGGAGAAAGGGGTGGAAAGTAGGAAGGAGGGAGGGAGGGAAGGAGGAGGGGAAGGAGGAGGGGAAGGAGGGAGGGAGGGAGTAACGTTAATTAACCAAGAATATGTAACTCTTGTTGGTTATCCTGGAAGACGAGGAAGAGGAGGAGGAAGAGTGCCAGCACTGAGGGTGTCACTGCAGCAGTGACTTCACTCAAGACTTCACTGATCTCTCTCTCTCTCTCTCTCTCTCTCTCTCTCTCTTTCTCTTACACAGGGTTTGACAAGGTTAAGGATCCCTAGCTTTACTGACAAGCTAAGAGCTGTTACCTACATCAGCTCATTTCAAAGCTTTTTTATTGTCATGAAACATACAAGTATTTTTTATTGTTATGAGACATACAAGTAGGGAACAGGATGAAGTTGGAGCCATCTGTGGGCCAGCATTTTCATCTGATCAACTGACTTTATCTAGTTGACATCATAATGCTGTACGAATGTGTTCCATACTCGAGTCATCCTGGGTATATATGTGATCTCAGATGAATTGATGTTCTGGAGAAGAGTACAGCCAGAGTGAAGTTGCTGCTGACTTCCCGTCTTGTGATATAGAAGCTTGCTTCACGCTGTCCTCGAAGTGGATCCAAGTGTGGTACCTTAACAATATTGGCCTTGTACATAACAGTAACGCCACCCACATCCCTCCAGTGTTGAAGGCTCTGCTGAAATGACAAATCTATCCAGGATGAGTCCAGGCGAGAGAGACGTCTTGTTCTGTTCTCTACTTTGCCAAGCAGTCGCAGATGAGAGGGGGGGGGCAGGCAAACCAGAAAGTGGAGCATACTCAAGGGGATGAGCGTCCTTGTGCTTCATACAGAATCTTGCAACCCCTACTGTCAAACAGATGCGAGATAAGTCGAAGTGCTGTAAGCTTCCTGGGTGCCTTGTTTGCAAGATTTACAACGTGGTTCTTCATGGTCAGTTTGGAGTCAAATGTCACCCTAAGGATATCAACTTTTACCCCAAGTACCAACACTCTCCCATTTATACTTACTACTGCTCCGGCATTACCATCATGGTGCCTAGAGACGATCATCATTTGTGTTTTCTCAGGTGTTTTCCATCGGTTTCCCCAAGCTGATACAGCTCTTAGCTGGTGATTGATGTAGCTTAGAGCAGCTGGCATTTCTTCTCTTGGATAAGTGAATGTCAGTGTACAGTCGTCTGCATATGCATGGGATTCTGGGATGAGACGAAGGTCGTTGAAGTAGACATTCCATAACAATGGTCCCAGCACGCTTCCTTAAGAACATAAGAACGAAGGAACACTGCAGCAGGCCTACTGGCCCATGCGAGGCAGGTCCAAGTCTCCTACCGGCTTAAGGATGTCTTGCTGATTCTGTTCCACTGAGAACTACCCTTAGAGATCTACCATGAAGGTAATCACTGAGGAGACATAGTGTAGAGCCTGCAATTCCCAGAGCTTGCAGTTTTGCCAAGAGGGCCTGGTGTCACACCCGGTCGAAAGCTCTCTCTCTCTCTCTCTCCTTTTTTTTACACAGGGTTTGACAAGGTTAGGTTAAGGATCCCTAGCTTTATTGACAAGCTATTTACAGGATCCCTAACTTTATTGACAAGCTAAGAGCTGTTACCTACATCATACTCGAGTCATCCTGGGTATATATGATCTCAGATGAAGTGATGTTCTGGAGAAGGGTACAGTCAGAGTGAAGTTGCTGCTGACTGCCCGTCTTGTGGTATAGAAGCTTATTTCACGCTGTCCTCGAAGTGGATTCAAGTGTGGTACTTTGACAATATTGGCCTTGTACATAACAGTAAGGCCACCCACATCCCTCCTGTGTTGAAGGCTCTGCTGAAATGACAGATCTATCCAGGATGGGTCCAGGCGAGAGATGAGACGTCTTGCTCTGTTCTCTACTCTGTCAAGCAGTCGCAGATGAGAGGGGGGGCAGGCAAACCAAGAAAGTGGAGCATACTCAAGGTGTGAGCGTACTTGTGCCTCGTAAGGCTCTCTCTCTCTCTCTCTCTCTCTCTCTCTCTCTCTCTCTCTCTCTCTCTCTCTCTCTCTCTCTCTCTCTCTCTCTCTCTCTCTCTCTCTCTCTCTCTCTTTCTCTCTCTTTCTCTCTCTCAGTATATCTCCGTATGATTGACGTTTCTCTGACAAGAAAAACGTTGTGGCAGTTTGTGTAGCCTGAAATAGATACTCTCCCTTTGTTCTCCCTTTTCCCTCCCCCTCTTCCTCTTTCCTTCTCCCTCTTCCCCTCTCTTCCTCTCCCTCCCTCCCCTCACATTCTTTCACTGCTCGTTCTTTATCTTTCTCTCCCTCTCACGTGTCTATTATTCCTTTTACCCTTTCTTTTTTCACCTCTCACTCTCTCTCTCTCTCTTTCTCCCTCTCATTCTCTCTCTTCCCCTCTCACTTCCTTGCCTCTCACTTTCGATTCCCCTCTCACTCTCTTCCCCTCTCACTTTCTTGGCTTCTCACTCTCTTCCCCTCTCACTTTCTTGCCCTCTCACTCTCTTCCCCTCTCACTCTCTTCCCCTCTCCTCCCTCTCTTTTTCCTTCCTCAATTCAACTCTCCCTCTCTCTCTCTCTCTCTCTCCTTGGTCTTCTTCCTCTCTTCCTACTCCATGTCTCGTTCTCTCTGTTTCTCTGTTCCTCTTATTCAACCCTCTCTCTATCCTCTTTCCCTCCCCTTTCCTCTCTCCCTTCCCCATCCCCCGTGTTGTGTTACAATGTAGACTTCACTACCCTCACCCATCCCTCTCACCCCTCTCACCCATCCCTCTCACCCCTCTCTGTTGGGTCACCATCTTCCTCTCAACACTCTTACCAAACACTTGTATTTTACTCTATTTTGTGTCCATTGTGTGTGTGTGTGTGTGTGTGTGTGTGTGTGTGTGTGTGTGTGTGTGTGTGTGTGTGTGTGTGTGTGTGTGTGTGTGTGTGTGTGTGTGTGTGTGTGTGTGTGTGTGTGTGTGTATTTTATGTAAGTACTTGTCCTCTTTCTCAGCCCACTCGATCATAAGCCTTATATCCCTCTCCCTCTCTCTCTTTCTCTCCCTCTATCTCTCTCTCCTTTCTCTCCCTCTCTCTGCCCCTCTCCCTCTCCCTCCTCTACTAGCAGCCTCTCAAGTCTTCGTGGTATTTGTTCCAGGAAGGTCAGAGGGGAGAGAGAGAGAGAGAGAGAGAGAGAGAGAGAGAGAGAGAGAGGAAGTGGTTCACACACAGCTTCTCACGACTTAAGGAGAAAGAAAACTCTCTCACAAAAGAAGAGACAGCGGTCAGGAGGCAGGAAATGTGAGGGAGGAGGAGGGGGAGGTAGGTGGTCGTGGTTGTTGTGGTAGTTGTGGTTGTTGTAGTTGTGGTGGTTGTAGTTGTGGTTGTTGTAGTTGTGGTTGTTGTAGTTGTGGTGGTTGTAGTTGTGGTTGTTGTAGTTGTGGTGGTTGTAGTTGTGGTGGTTGTAGTTGTGGTGGTTGTAGTTGTGGTGGTTGTAGTTGTGGTGGTTGTAGTTGTGGTGGTTGTAGTTGTGGTGGTGGTAGCAGCTGGTGATGATTGTGGTGGTAGTTGTGGTAACTAGTGGTGTTGACGGTGGTTACTATCAATCAGTATACCAGTCAGTATAACAGTCAGTATACCGGTCAGTATAACAGTGTAACAGTCAGTATACCAGTCAGTATAAGTCAGTATAATAGTCAGTAAAACAGTCAGTATAACAATCAATATAACAGTCAATATACAATTCAGTATACCAGTCAGTATAACAGTATACAGCTCAGTATAACAGTCAGTGAAACAATTAGTATAACAGTCAGTATAAGAGTATAACAGTCAGTATAACAGTCAATATACTGCCTAACAATGTTACAGAGGCAGTGTAACAGAGCTTAATGTCTTCTTCCTCTCAACATTATAAACAGATCAGTCAGTCCGAGTCAATAACCTCAACTCCACAGATGACTGCACAACTTAATTAGTTTACGCCAATGGTTATTGTTTTCAGCTATTTAAGTAGATTATTGAATTCCTCAGTAATTAACACCAAGGGACTGTGCATGTACACATGCAGTGGTTGCTGTTGTATGTGACACAAGTACGGGGTACAGGTGTACAGCAACTAGAAGATGGTCATGTATAACAGCTGAGAGCCATTCATAACGATTATATTGTTTATATGTGGACAATACACCCACACAGCAGCTGGGTTCAGGGTTGTGAGGGTGTGGGTGCTGAAGGTC
This sequence comes from Cherax quadricarinatus, assembly GCF_038502225.1. Lineage (NCBI taxonomy): Eukaryota > Metazoa > Arthropoda > Malacostraca > Decapoda > Parastacidae > Cherax > Cherax quadricarinatus. Next base: position 40,893 of record NW_027197294.1, on the reverse strand, counting down.
ATGATGTGAGGTTGTTTACTGGGGGTTTTGAGAAGGGCACTTATGGTCACTGCTGCGAGACCTGACGTTGACACCTCACAGAATGACGACTGTCTGTGAGGCTTTCTGTTGGTAAGATTTATTGTTCCTGTCACCAGTGCTGGACCTGATGATGCCTCACCAGTGCTGGACCTGATGATGCCTCACTAGTGCTGGACCTGATGATACCTCACCAGTGCTGGACCTGATGATGCCTCACCAGTGCTGGACCTGATGATGCCTCACTAGTGCTGGACCTGATGATACCTCACCAGTGCTGGACCTGATGATGCCTCACTAGTGCTGGACCTGATGATGCCTCACCAGTGCTGGACCTGATGATACCTCACCAGTGCTGGACCTGATGATGCCTCACCAGTGCTGGACTTGATGATGCCTCACCAGTGCTGCACTTGATGATGCCTCACCAGTGCTGGACTTGATGATGCCTCACCAGTGCTGGACTTGATGATGCCTCACCAGTGCTGGACCTGATGATGCCTCACCAGTGCTGGACTTGATGATGCCTCACCAGTGCTGGACCTGATGATGCCTCACCAGTGCTGGACTTGATGATGCCTCACCAGTGCTGGACCTGATGATACCTCGCTAGTGCTGGACCTGATGATGCCTCACCAGTGCTGGACTTGATGATGCCTCACCAGTGCTGGACTTGATGATGCCTCACTAGTGCTGGACCTGATGATACCTCACTAGTGCTGGACCTGATGATACCTCACTAGTGCTGGACCTGATGATGCCTCACTAGTGCTGGACCTGATGATGCCTCACTAGTGCTGGACCTGATGATGCCTCACTAGTGCTGGACCTGATGATGCCTCACTAGTGCTGGACTTGATGATACCTCACCAGTG
>NW_027197294.1:0-35000 GCF_038502225.1 Cherax quadricarinatus | reverse complement strand
TACTACTACCACCACCACTACTACCACCACTACTACCACCACTTCTACCACCACTACTACCACTACTACTACCACCACTACTACCACCACAACTACCACCACTACTACCATCACTACTACCACCACTACTACCACCACTACTTCCATCACTACTACCACCACTACTACCACTACTACAACCACTACTACACCACTACTACCACCACTACCACCACTACTACTACCACTACTACTACTACACTACTACTACTACTACTACTACTACTACTACACTACCACCACCACTACACCACTACTACCACCACTACTACACCACTACTACCACCACTACTACTACTACCACCACTACTACTACCACCACTACTACACCACTACTACTACCACTACTACTACCACTAATACCACTACTACCACAACCACTACTACCACCACTACTACCACCATTACTACTACCACCACTACTACAACCACCACTACTACACCACTACTACTACTACACCACCACCACCACCACTACTACTACCACCACCACCACTACTACCACCACTACTACAACCACTACTACCACCACTACTACCACTACTACCACTACTACTACCACTACTACCACTACAACCACTACTACCACCACTACTACCACACTACTACTACTACAACCACTGCTACCACCACTACTAGCACCACTACTACCACCACTACTACCACCACTACTACCACCACTACTACCACCACTACCACCACTACCACCACTACCACCACCACTACCACCACTACCACCACTACCACCACTACTACCACCACTACTACCACTACTACTACCACCACTACTACCACTACACTACTACCACTACACCACTACCACCACTACTACTACCACCACTACTACCACCACTACTACCACTACTACCACCACTACTACCACTACACTACTACCACCACTACTACCACCACTACTACCACCACTACTACCACTACTACTACACCACCACCACTTAGGGGGGGGAGGGAGGAGTGATTACTTAGGAAGGTAATTAAACTGGTGTGCTGGGTTACAGGTGCCTCAGAGCTCTCTCTCTCTCTCTCTCTCTCTCTCTCTCTCTCTCTCTCTCTCTCTCTCTCTCTCGCTCTCTCTCTCTCTCTCTCTCTCTCTCTCTCTCTCTGTGGCAAACAAGCAAGCAAGCAAGCAAAGACTGGTACAATCAAGCAAGAAAGGACTGGTACAAGCAAGCAAGAAAGGACTGGTACAAGCAAGCAAGCAAGGACTGGTACAAGCAAGCAAGCAAGGACTGGTACAAGCAAGCAAGCAAAGACTGGTACAAGCAAGCAAGAAAGGACTGGTACAAGCAAGCAAGCAAGGACTGGTACAAGCAAGCAAGCAAGGACTGGTACAAGCAAGCAAGCAAGGACTGGTACAAGCAAGCAAGCAAAGATTGGTACAAGCAAGCAAGACTGGTACAAGCATGCAAGAAAGGACTGGTACAAGCAAGCAAGAAAGGACTGGTACAAGCAAGCAAGCAAGGACTGGTACAATCAAGCAAGTAAGGACTGGCACAAGCAAGCAAGGAAAGATTGGTACAAGCAAGCAAGACTGGTACAAGCAAGCAAGAAAGGACTGGTACAAACAAGCAAGCAAGGACTGGTACAAGCAAGCAAGAAAGGACTGGTACAAGCAAGCAAGCAAGGACTGGTACAAGCAAGCAAGCAAGGACTGGTACAAGCAAGCAAGCAATGACTGGTACAAGCAAGCAAGCAAGGACTGGTACAAGCAAGCAAGCAAGGACTGGTACAAGCAAGCAAGCAAGGACTGGTACAATCAAGCAAGCAAGGACTGGTACAAGCAAGCAAGCAAGGACTGGTACAAGCAAGCAAGCAAGGACTGGTACAAGCAAGCAAGCAAGGACTGGTACAAGCAAGCAAGCAAGGACTGGTACAAGCAAGCAAGCAAGGACTGGTACAAGCAAGCAAGCAAGGACTGGTACAAGCAAGCAAGCAAGGACTGGTACAAGCAAGCAAGGACTGGTACAAGCAAGCAAGGACTGGTACAAGCAAGCAAGCAAGGACTGGTACAAGCAAGCAAGGACTGGTACAAGCAAGCAAGCAAGGACTGATACAAGCAAGCAAGGACTGGTACAAGCAAGCAAGCAAGGACTGGTACAAGCAAGCAAGGACTGGTACAAGCAAGCAAGCAAGGACTGGTACAAGCAAGCAAGCAAGGGTCGTGGCACTCATGATTGTGAGTGATTGCTTGTTTAAGTGTTTGTGATGCCATGTTTCCTGTGGCATCTCCCAGCCTGGCACTCTCTGGCTCACACACACACACACACACACACACACACACACACACACACACACACACACACACACACACACACACACACACACACTGACGACACTGGAGGACAGAAGGGTCAGGGGAGACATGATAACGACATACAAGATACTGCGGGGAATAGACAAGGTGGACAGAGATAGGATGTTCCAGAGAGGGGACACAGGGACAAGGGGTCACAACTGGAAGCTGAAGACTCAGACGAGTCACAGGGACGTTAGGAAGTATTTCTTCAGTCATAGAGTTGTCAGCAAGTGGAATAGCCTAGCAAGTGAAGTAGTGGAGGCAGGAACCATATATAGTTTTAAGAAGAGGTATGACAAAGCTCAGGAAGCAGAGAGAGAGAGGATCCAGTAGCGATCAGTGAAGAGGCGGGGCCAGGAGCTGAGTCTCGATCCCTGCAACCACAATTAGGTGAGTACACACACACACACACACACACACACACACACACACACACACACACACACGACGCTTCTCCGGATTTTACTGCTCTTCCCTGAGGGGAAAGTCTCCGTTTTCCCCCAGGGAAAACACATCCCTTGGTGGCACCTCCCTGGCCCCTTAAGTTAGCTCCCTCCCCACCTACTATCCTCCCCACCTACTATCCTCCCCACCTACTATCCTCCCCACACTCTCTCTATCATCTCCCTGATCGGATTTGCATCCTCTCTTCCTAGGAAAAAATGGAAGTAATGTATGCAGGAAACTCTCCCGAGTTCCACGTAAGAAGTGTAGCAACTCTGGTACTGTGAAGATGTTAGGGTGCTCCATGACTACACTCAAGTGTAATGTGGGTGTTCTGGAGTGTGTGTAGGTGTCCTGGAGTGTGTGTAGGTGTCCTGGAGTGTGCGTAGGTGTCCTAGAGTGTGTGTAGGTGTCCTGGAGTGTTTGTAGGTATCATAGAGCGTGTGTAAGTGCCGTGGAGTGTGTGTAGGTGTCCTAGAGTGTGTGTAGGTGTCCTAGAGTGTGTGTAGGTGTCCTGGAGTGTGTGTAGGTGTCCTAGAGTGTGTGTAGGTGTCCTGGAGTGTTTGTAGGTATCATAGAGCGTGTGTAAGTGCCGTGGAGTGTGTGTAGGTGTCCTAGAGTGTGTGTAGGTGTCCTAGAGTGTGTGTAGGTGTCCTGGAGTGTGTGTAGGTGTCCTAGAGTGTGTGTAGGTGTCCTGGAGTGTTTGTATGTGTCCTAGAGTGTGTGTAGGTGTCCTGGAGTGTGTGTAGGTATCATAGAGCGTGTGTAAGTGCCCTGGAGTGTGTGTAGGTGTTCTAGAGTGTGTGTAGTGTCCTAGAGTGTGTGTAGGTGTCCTGGAGTGTGTGTAGGTGTCCTAGAGTGTGTGTAGGTGTCCTGGAGTGTTTGTATGTGTCCAAGAGTGTATGTAGGTGTCCTGGAGTGTGTGTAGATATCATTGAGCGTGTGTAAGTGCCCTGGAGTGTGTGTAGGTGTCCTGGAGTGTGTGTAGGTGTCCTAGAGTGTGTGTAGGTGTCCTGGAGTGTTTGTATGTGTCCTAGAGTGTGTGTAGGTGTCCTGGAGTGTGTGTAGGCATCATAGAGCGTGTGTAAGTGCCCTGGAGTGTGTGTAGGTGTCCTGGAGTGTGTGTAGGTGTCCTAGAGTGTGTGTAGGTGTCCTGGAGTGTGTGTAGGTGTCCTAGAGTGTGTGTAGGTGTCCTGGAGTGTGTGTAGGTATCATAGAGCGTGTGTAAGTGCCCTGGAGTGTGTGTAGGTGTCCTAGAGTGTGTGTAGGTGTCCTAGAGTGTGTGTAGGTGTCCTGGAGTGTTTGTATGTGTCCTAGAGTGTGTGTAGGTGTCCTGGAGTGTGTGTAGGTATCATAGAGCGTGTGTAAGTGCCCTGGAGTGTGTGTAGGTGTCCTAGAGTGTGTGCATGTGTCCTAGAGTGTGTGTAGGCGTCCTGGAGTGTTTGTATGTGTCCTAGAGTGTGTGTAGGTGTCCTGGAGTGTGTGTAGGTATCATAGAGCGTGTGTAAGTGCCCTGGAGTGTGTGTAGATGTCCTAGAGTGTGTGCATGTGTCCTAGAGTGTGTGTAGGTGTCCTGGAGTGTTTGTATGTGTCCTAGAGTGTGTGTAGGTGTCCTGGAGTGTGTGTAGGTATCATAGAGCGTGTGTAGGTGCCCTGGAGTGTGTGTAGGTGTCCTAGAGTGTGTGTAGGTGTCCTAGAGTGTGTGTAGGTGTCCTGGAGTGTGTGTAGGTGTCCTAGAGTGTGTGTAGGTGTCCTAGAGTGCGTGTAGGTGCCCTGGAGTGTGTGTAGGTGTCCTGGAGTGTGCGTAGGTGTCCCGGAGTGTGTGTAGGTGTTCTAGTGTGTGTAGGTGTCCTGGAGTGTGTGTAGGTGTCCTAGAGTGTGTGTAGGTGCCCTGGAGTGTGTGTGTAGGTATCCTGGAGTGTGTGTAGGTGTCGTGTCCTAGAGTGTGTGTAGGTATTCTAGAGTGTGTGTAGGTGTCCTAGAGTGTGTGTAGGTGTCCTGGAGTGTGTGTAGGTGTCCTAGAGTGTGTGTAGGTGCCCTGGAGTGTGTGTAGGTGCCCTGGAGTGTGTGTAGGTGTCCTGGAGTGTGTGTAGGTGTTCTAGAGTGTGTGTAAGTGTCCTAGAGCGTGTGTAGGTGTTCTAGAGTGTGTGTAGGTGTCCTGGAGTGTATGTAGGTGTTCTAGAGTGTGTGTAGGTGTTCTAGAGTGTGTGTAGGTGTCCTAGAGTGTGTATAGGTGTTTTTGAGTGTGTGTAGGTGTCCTGGAGTGTGTATAGGTGTCCTTGAGTGTGTGTAGGTGTTCTAGTGTGTGTAGGTGTCCTGGAGTGTGTGTAGGTGTCCTAGAGTGTGTGTAGGTGTCTTAGAGTGTGTGTAAGTGTTCTAGAGTGTGTGAAGGTGTCCTGGAGTGTGTGTAGGTGTCCTGGAGTGTGTGTAGGTGTCCTGGAGTGTGTGTAGGTGTTCTAGAGTGTGTGTAGGTGTCCTAGAGTGTGTGTAGGTGTTCTAGAGTGTGTGTAGGTGTCCTGGAGTGTGTGTAGGTGTCCTAGAGTGTGTGTAGGTGTTCTAGAGTGTGTGTAGGTGTCCTAGAGCGTGTGTAGGTGTTCTAGAGTGTGTGTAGGTGTCCTGGAGTGTATGTAAGTGTTCTAGAGTGTGTGTAGGTGTTCTAGAGTGTGTGTAGGTGTCCTAGAGTGTGTATAGGTGTTTTAAAGTGTGTGTAGGTGTCCTAGAGTGTGTGTAGGTGTCCTAGAGTGTGTGTAAGTGTCCTAGAGAGTGTGTAGGTGTCCTAGAGTGTGTGTAGGCATTCTAGGGTGTATAGGTGTCCTGGAGTGTGTGTAGGCGTCCTGGAGTGTGTGTAGGTGTCCTGGAGTGTGTGTAGGCGTCCTGGAGTGTGTGTAGGTGTCCTGGAGTGTGTGTAGGTGTCGTAGAGAGTGTGTAGGTATCCTAGAGTGTATGTAAGTGTCTAGAGTGTGTGTAGGTGTCCCAGAGTGGGTGTAGGTATCCCAGAGTGGGTGTAAGTATCCCAGAGTGGATGTAGGTGTCCCAGAGTGGGTGTAAGTATCCCAGAGTGGGTGTAGGTATCCCAGAGTGGGTGTAGATGCCCCGGAGTGGGTGTAGGTATCCCAGAGTGGGTGTAGGTGTCCCAGAGTGGATGTAGGTATCCCAGAATGGGTGTAGGTGTCCCAGAGTGGGTGTAGGTGTCCCAGAGTGGGCGTAGGTGTCCCAGAGTGGGTGTAGGTGTCCCAGAGTGGGTGTAGGTGTCCCAGAATGGGTGTAGGTGTCCCAGAGTGGGTGTAGGTGTCCCAGAGTGGGTGTAGGTGTCCCAGAGTGGGTGTATGTGTCCCAGAGTGGGTGTAGGTGTCCCAGAGTGGGTGCAGGTGTCCCAGAGTGGCTGTAGGTATCCCAGAGTGGGTGTAGGTGTCCCAGATTGGGTGTAGGTGTCCTAGAGTGGGTGTAGGTGTCCCAGAGTGGGTGTAGGTGTCCTAGAGTGGGTGTAGGCGTCCCTGAATGTGTGTAGGTGTCCCAGAGTGGGTGTAGGTGTCCTAGAGTGGGTGTAGGCGTCCCTGAATGTGTGTAGGTGTCCCAGAGTGGGTGTAGGTATCCCAGAGTGGGTGTAGGTGTTCCAGAGTGGGTGTAAATATCCCAGAGTGGGTGTAGGTGTCCCATAGTGGGTGTAGGTGTCCCAGAGTGGGTGTAGGTGTCCCAGAGTGGGTGTAGGTATCCCAGAGTGGGTGTAGGTGTCCCAGAGTGGGTGTAGGTGTACCAGAGTGGATGTAGGTGTCCCAGAGTGGGTGTAGGTGTCCCAGAGTGGGTGTAGGTGTCCCAGAGTGGGTGTAGGTGTCCCAGAGTGGGTGTAGGTGTCCCAGAGTGGGTGTCAGTGTACTGGTGTAACTATCATCTCACTACACGTGTTAAAGTTATTCTGCCCCTGTCCAGGCACTCCTGTAGGCACCTTGCTTCAGTATGTGTGCCACGCCTCTATAACTTCCTGCCCTGTGGCGCCAGGGTACGTTGCCTAGGTGGGTAGTGTTTCAGCTATTCTCCTCTCCATAGTCTTGGCATTGTTTAGATAGTCTTGGCACTATCAAGATAGTTTTGGCACTATCACGATAATCTTGGTACTGTCAAGATAGTCTTGGCACTGCCAAGATAATCTTGACACTATCACGATAGTCTTGGCATTATGGAGAAAAGTCTTGGCACTATCAAGATAATCTTGGCACTATGAAGAAAAGTCTTGGCACTATCAAGATAATCTTGGCACTATCAAGAAAAGTCTTGGCACTATCAAGATAGTCTTGGCATCATCAAGATAGTCTTGGCACTTTCAAGGTAGTCTTGGCACTATCAAGATAGTCTTGGCACTATCAAGATAGTTTTGTCAAGCAGTAACGGCTTGATAAAGCTCCTGGAGAGCGAAACGTTGCCACAACAAAATGTCAAAATTAGTTGCACTTGTGTCCTTTTATCTAACAGCACCAGTGTTACAACCGGCTGGCTGGCTGGCTGGCTGGCTGGCTGGCTGGCTGGCTGGCTGGCTGGCTGGTTGGCTGGCTGGCTGGCTGGCTGGCTGGCTGGCTGGCTGGCTGGCTGGCTGGCTGGCTGGCTGGCCTGGTATCAACTTCCTGTCATTCACAGCTTTCTGGAGCTCTGTTTTTCTCGACTTTTTCATGCTGTACCGTTTCTGGAGTTATCCATCTTACATTATTAGTTAAAACACGAGGGGTTCTATCGCTGTCTATCGTCTATTGGATGGAATAAGTGTGTGTCAGTTTCGTGTGTTCCACGTTGAGAGTTCGTCACAAGACATGTGGATCATCACAAGACATGTGGATCATCACAAGACATGTGGATCATCACAAGGCATGTGGATCATCACAAGACATGTGGATCATCACAAGACATGTGGATCATCACAAGGCATGTGGATCATCACAAGACATGTGGATCATCACAAGACGTGTGGATCATGACAAGACATGTGGATCATCACAAGACATGTGGATCATCACAAGATATATGGATCATCACAAGATATATGGATCATCACAAGACATGTGGATCATCACAAGACATGTGGATCATCACAAGACATATGGATCATCACAAGACATGTGGATCATCACAAGACATGTGGATCATCACAAGACATGTGGATCATCACAAGACATATGGATCATCACAAGACATGTGGATCATCACAAGACATGTGGATCATCACAAGACATGTGGATCATCACAAGACATGTGGATCATCACAAGACATGTGGATCATCACAAGACATGTGGATCATCACAAGACATATGGATCATCACAAGACATGTGGATCATCACAAGACATATGGATCATCACAAGACATGTGGATCATCACAAGACATATGGATCATCACAAGACATATGGATCATCACAAGACATATGGATCATCACAACACATGTGGATCATCACAAGACATATAGATCATCACAAGACATGTGGATCATCACAAGACATGTGGATCATCACAAGACATATGGATCATCACAAGACGTGTGGATCATCACAAGACATGTGGATCATCACAAGACATATGGATCATCACAAGACGTGTGGATCATCACAAGACATGTGGATCATCACAAGACATGTGGATCATCACAAGACGTGTGGATCATCACAAGATGTGTGGATCATCACAAGACATGTGGATCATCACAAGACATGTGGATCATCACAAGACATGTGGATCATCACAAGACATATGGATCATCACAAGACATGTGGATCATCACAAGGCATGTGGATCATCACAAGACGTGTGGATCATCACAAGACGTGTGGATCATGACAAGACATGTGGATCATCACAAGATATGTGGATCATCACAAGACATATGGATCATCACAAGACATATGGATCATCACAAGACATGTGGATCATCACAAGACATGTGGATCATCACAAGACATATGGATCATCACAAGACATGTGGATCATCACAAGACATGTGGATCATCACAAGACATGTGGATCATCACAAGACATGTGGATCATCACAAGACATGTGGATCATCACAAGACATGTGGATCATCACAAGACATATGGATCATCACAAGACATGTGGATCATCACAAGACATATGGATCATCACAAGACATGTGGATCATCACAAGACATATGGATCATCACAAGACATATGGATCATCACAAGACATATGGATCATCACAAGACATGTGGATCATCACAAGACATATGGATCATCACAAGACATGTGGATCATCACAAGACATGTGGATCATCACAAGACATATGGATCATCACAAGACGTGTGGATCATCACAAGACATGTGGATCATCACAAGACATATGGATCATCACAAGACGTGTGAATCATCACAAGACATGTGGATCATCACAAGACATATGGATCATCACAAGACATATGGATCATCACAAGACATGTGGATCATCACAAGACATATGGATCATCACAAGGCATGTGGATCATCACAAGACATGTGGATCATCACAAGACATATGGATCATCACAAGACATGTGGATCATCACAAGACATGTGGATCATCACAAGACATGTGGATCATCACAAGACATGTGGATCATCACAAGGCATATGGATCATCACAAGACATGCGGATCATCACAAGACATATGGATCATCACAAGACATGTGGATCATCACAAGACATGTGGATCATCACAAGACGTGTGGATCATCACAAGACATATGGATCATCACAAGACATATGGATCATCACAAGACGTGTGGATCATCACAAGACATATGGATCATCACAAGACATGTGGATCATCACAAGACATATGGATCATCACAAGACATGTGGATCATCACAAGGCATATGGATCATCACAAGACGTGTGGATCATCACAAGACATGTGGATCATCACAAGACATGTGGATCATCACAAGACATATGGATCATCACAAGACATATGGATCATCACAAGACATATGGATCATCACAAGACATATGGATCATCACAAGACATGTGGATCATCACAAGACATGTGGATCATCACAAGACATATGGATCATCACAAGACATGTGGATCATCACAAGACATATGGATCATCACAAGACATGTGGATCATCACAAGACATGTGGATCATCACAAGACATGTGGATCATCACAAGACATATGGATCATCACAAGACATGTGGATCATCACAAGACATATGGATCATCACAAGACATGTGGATCATCACAAGACATATGGATCATCACAAGACATGTGGATCATCACAAGACATGTGGATCATCACAAGACATATGGATCATCACAAGACATGTGGATCATCACAAGACATATGGATCATCACAAGACATGTGGATCATCACAAGACATATGGATCATCACAAGACATGTGGATCATCACAAGACATATGGATCATCACAAGACATGTGGATCATCACAAGACATGTGGATCATCACAAGACATGTGGATCATCACAAGACATGTGGATCATCACAAGACATGTGGATCATCACAAGACATATGGATCATCACAAGACATATGGATCATCACAAGACATGTGGATCATCACAAGACATGTGGATCATCACAAGACATGTGGATCATCACAAGACATATGGATCATCACAAGACATGTGGATCATCACAAGACATATGGATCATCACAAGACATGTGGATCATCACAAGACATATGGATCATCACAAGACATGTGGATCATCACAAGACATGTGGATCATCACAAGACATATGGATCATCACAAGACATGTGGATCATCACAAGACATATGGATCATCACAAGACATGTGGATCATCACAAGACATATGGATCATCACAAGACATGTGGATCATCACAAGACATATGGATCATCACAAGACATGTGGATCATCACAAGACATATGGATCATCACAAGACATATGGATCATCACAAGACATATGGATCATCACAAGACATGTGGATCATCACAAGACATATGGATCATCACAAGACATATGGATCATCACAAGACATATGGATCATCACAAGACATATGGATCATCACATAACTGCAACATTCCACAACACCTGAGTCAGTAAGTACATCATTCATAAACGTCTCATTCTATTGTGCTTCATTCTGTTTACTTCACCGTCTCTGTGTCTCGTTATTAACCTTCACCTCACCTGGGTAATGAAACATCAGCCACTCAATGTTCTTTCTCTCCCGGGAACCGCATCTCCTCTTAAAGTTACCGTCCATCTCACTGCACTGACAACACTGACGAGCCTCGACAACTTCTCCTTCCTACTGATACAATGTTTGGTTTTTTTAATCTTAAATCATTTCTGACCGAGAATGAGATTTATTTTTCTATTTGGTGATTTTCTCTTAATTCTGTTGGTTCTGATTTTTTCCCGACGTGTATTGTATGATGTGTGCACCTGGCGATGTATGATGTGTGCACCTGTTGATGTATGATGTGTGCACCTGGCGATGTATGATGTGTGCACCTGGCGATGTATGATGTGTGCACCTGGTGATGTATGATGTGTGCACCTGGCGATGTATGATGTGTGCACCTGGTGATGTATGATGTGTGCACCTGGTGATGTATGATGTGTGCACCTGGCTATGTATGATGTGTGCACCTGGCGATGTATGATGTGTGCACCTGGTGATGTATGATGTGTGCACCTGGCGATGTATGATGTGTGCACCTGGTGATGTATGATGTGTGCACCTGGTGATGTATGATGTGTGCACCTGGCTATGTATGATGTGTGCACCTGGCTATGTATGATGTGTGCACCTGGCGATGTATGATGTGTGCACCTGGTGATGTATGATGTGTGCACCAGGCGATGTATGATGTGTGCACCTGGCGATGTATGATGTGTGCACCTGGTGATGTATGATGTGTGCACCTGGCGATGTATGATGTGTGCACCTGGCGATGTATGATGTGTGCACCTGGTGATGTATGATGTGTGCACCTGGCGATGTATGATGTGTGCACCTGGCGATGTATGATGTGTGCACCTGGCGATGTATGATGTGTGCACCTGGCGATGTATGATGTGTGCACCTGGTGATGTATGATGTGTGCACCTGGCGATGTATGATGTGTGCACCTGGTGATGTATGATGTGTGCACCTGGTGATGTATGATGTGTGCACCTGGCGATGTATGATGTGTGCACCTGGTGATGTATGATGTGTGCACCTGGCGATGTATGATGTGTGCACCTGGCGATGTATGATGTGTGCACCTGGTGATGTATGATGTGTGCACCTGGTGATGTATGATGTGTGCACCTGGCGATGTATGATGTGTGCACCTGGTGATGTATGATGTGTGCACCTGGCGATGTATGATGTGTGCACCTGGCGATGTATGATGTGTGCACCAGGCGATGTATGATGTGTGCACCTGGCGATGTATGATGTGTGCACCAGGCGATGTATGATGTGTGCACCTGGCGATGTATGATGTGTGCACCTGGCGATGTATGATGTGTGCACCTGGCGATGTATGATGTGTGCACCTGGCGATGTATGATGTGTGCACCTGGCGATGTATGATGTGTGCACCAGGCGATGTATGATGTGTGCACCTGGCGATGTATGATGTGTGCACCTGGCGATGTATGATGTGTGCACCTGGCAATGTATGATGTGTGCACCTGGCGATGCATGATGTGTGCACCTGGCGATGTATGATGTGTGCACCTGGCGATGTATGATGTGTGCACCTGGTGATGTATGATGTGTGCACCTGGCGATGTATGATGTGTGCACCTGGTGATGTATGATGTGTGCACCTGGCGATGTATGATGTGTGCACCTGGCGATGTATGATGTGTGCACCTGGTGATGTATGATGTGTGCACCTGGCGATGTATGATGTGTGCACCTGGCGATGTATGATGTGTGCACCTGGTGATGTATGATGTGTGCACCTGGCGATGTATGATGTGTGCACCTGGTGATGTATGATGTGTGCACCTGGCGATGTATGATGTGTGCACCTGGCGATGTATGATGTGTGCACCTGGTGATGTATGATGTGTGCACCTGGCGATGTATGATGTGTGCACCTGGTGATGTATGATGTGTGCACCTGGCGATGTATGATGTGTGCACCTGGCGATGTATGATGTGTGCACCTGGCGATGTATGATGTGTGCACCTGGCGATGTATGATGTGTGCACCTGGTGATGTATGATGTGTGCACCTGGTGATGTATGATGTGTGCACCTGGTGATGTATGATGTGTGCACCTGGCGATGTATGATGTGTGCACCTGGTGATGTATGATGTGTGCACCTGGCGATGCATGATGTGTGCACCTGGCGATGTATGATGTGTGCACCTGGCGATGTATGATGTGTGCACCTGGTGATGTATGATGTGTGCACCTGGCGATGTATGATGTGTGCACCTGGCGATGTATGATGTGTTCACCTGTTGATGTATGATGTGTGCACCTGGTGATGTATGATGTGTGCACCTGGCGATGTATGATGTGTGCACCTGGTGATGTATGATGTGTTCACCTGTTGATGTATGATGTGTGCACCTGGTGATGTATGATGTGTGCACCTGGTGATGTATGATGTGTGCACCTGGCGATGTATCATGTGTGCACATGGCGATGTATCATGTGTGCACCTGGTGATGTATGATGTGTGCACCTGGTGATGTATCATGTGTGCACCTGGCGATGTATCATGTGTGCACCTGGTGATGTATGATGTGTGCACCTGGTGATGTATGATGTGTGCACCTGGCGATGTATGATGTGTGCACTTGGCGATGTATGATGTGTGCACCTGGCGATGTATGATGTGTGCACCTGGCGATGTATGATGTGTGCACCTGGCGATGTATGATGTGTGCACCTGGCGATGTATGATGTGTGCACCTGGCGATGTATGATGTGTGCACCTGGTGATGTTTTGCGTTATGCTTACCCCTGGGTCTTTCATCCTGAGTGACGTGTTAAGGTCTATGTCTTCCGGGTATGTGCTCCGTGCCCAGCAGTCTTCTTGCCATACCCAATCTTCATAACCTGGATTTTTCAGGGGTTGAATTCAAGCAGCCACTTTCCTGACCAGTCTTGCAGTCATTCCCCTGTTTTCAATGAATTTTGATCAACTCGTTAGTGTTACGTCTTTAGCAATCCTGGATAAACCTGCTTCAGCGACATCTGGTGTGTCGTTTAGATAAAGAAGAAACAGTAGTGGTCCTAACATTGATCCTTGTAGGAACCCTCTAGTTGCTCCTCGCTATTCTGACATCTCCTCCCGGATAGACACTTCTCGTTTGTTCGTTTGTGTGTGAATGTGTGTGTGTGTGTGTGTGTGTGTGTGTGTGTGTGTGTGTGTGTGTGTGTGTGTGTGTGTGTGTGTGTGTGTGCATTCGTGTACACGAACTTCTCTCAATACTCAGATCTCAAAATCAATTGAGTTCTCACAACTAAGTCATAGAATCTCCATCACTACTCCTCAGAATCCTCCCCAGAATCCTTCCCACCCATTCTCCCCAAGCATGGCTCCTGACTCAAGAGGGTTCCACTCCAGGCTTCACTTCAAGGCTTCCATCATGGCTGAAATTAAGAGACAGGTCTAATTGAATAATATTGAGGGGCTGGCTAGGGCTCACCCTCCTCTCCCTGGCTCAGCCTTTGTCTCTCATCCCTGTCTCTCATCCCTGTCTCTCGTGCCTTTGTCTCTCCGGCCGAATCCACGGAAAATATTACTCATTTGCATCTCATTAACGTGGCTTAGTGTGAGGGTGGCATACGCCTCTCTCTCTCTCTCTCTCTCTCTCTCTCTCTCTCTCTCTCTCTCTCTCTCTCTCTCTCTCTCTCTCTCTCTCTCTCTCTCTCTCTCTCTCACTCTCTCTCACTCTCTCTCTATGCCTCTCTCTCAGGGAGTGTCAGGGAGTGTCAGGGAGTGTCAGGGAGTGTCAGGGAGAGTCAGGGAGAGTCAGAGGACAGTCAGGGACAGTCAGGGGACAGTCAGGGGACAGTCAGGGGACAATCAGGGACAGTCATGGGACAGTCACGGACAGTCAGGGACAGTCAGGGGACAGTCAGGGGACAGTCAGGGGACAGTCAGGGGACAGTCAGATACAGTCAGGGTACAGTCAGGGGCAGTCAGGGGACAGTCAGTGACAGTCAGGGACAGTGACAGTCAGGGACAGTGACAGTCAGGGACAGTGACAGTCAGGGACAGTGACAGTCAGGGACTGACAGGGATAGTCAGGGACAGTCAGGGACAGTGACAGTCAGGGACTAACAGGAATAGTCAAGGACAGTCAGGGACAGTCAGGGACTGACAGGGATAGTCAGGGACAGTCAGGGACAGTGACAGTCAGGGACTGACAGGGATAGTCAGGGACAGCCAGGGGACGGTCAGGGGACAGTCAGGGACAGTCAGGGACAGTCAGGGAGTCAGGGGACAGTCAGGGGACAGTCAGGGGACAGTCAGGGACAGTCAGGGACAGTCAGGGACAGTCAGGGACAGTCAGGGACAGTCAGGGGACAGTCAGGGGACAGTCAGGGGACAGTCAGGGACAGTCAGGGACAGTCAGGGACAGTCAGGGGACAGTCAGGGACAGTCAGGGACAGTCAGGGACAGTCAGGGACAGTCAGGGGACCACACACACACACACACACACACAACACACACACACACACACACACACACACACACACACACACACACACACACACACACACACACACACACACACACACACACACACACACACACACACACACACACACACACACACACACATCAAGAGGGAATATACCAACAAGTGTTGGATGACATACGAACAACCGAGGAGGAGGTGAAGAAGCTCCTTGATACCTCAAAGGCGATGGGACCGGACAACATCTCCCCATGGGTCCTTAGAGAAGGAGCAGAGATGCTGTGCGTGCCTCTAACCACAATCTTCAACACATCCCTTGAAACTGGGCAACTACCTGAGAAATGGAAGACAGCAAATGTAGTCCCCATATTTAAGAAAGGAAACAGAAACGAGGCGCTAAACTACAGACCTGTGTCTCTGACATGTATTGTGTGCAAAGTCATGGAGAAGATTATCAGGAGGAGAGTGGTCGAACACCTGGAAAGGAACAAGATTATAAATGAAAACCAGCATGGGTTCATGGAAGGCAAATCTTGTATCACAAACCTCCTGGAGTTTTATGACAAGGTAACAGAAGTAAGACACGAGAGAGAGGGGTGGGTAGATTGCGTTTTCCTAGACTGCAGGAAGGCCTTTGACACAGTTCCCCACAAGAGATTAGTGCAGAAGCTGGAGGATCAGGCGCATGTAACAGGGAGGGCACTGCAATGGATCAGGGAATACCTGACAGGGAGGCAGCAACGAGTCATGGTACGTGAAGAGGTATCACAGTGGGCGCCTGTGACGAGCGGGGTCCCACAGGGGTCAGTTCTAGGACCAGTGCTATTTTTGATATATGCGAACGACATGATGGAAGGAATAGACTCTGAAGTGTCCCTATTCGCAGATGATGTGAAGTTGATGAGAAGAATTAAATCGGATGAGGATGAGGCAGGACTGCAAAGAGACCTGGACAGGCTGGACATGTGGTCCAGAAACTGGCTTCTCGAATTCAATCCTGCCAAATGCAAAGTCATGAAGATTGGGGAGGGGCAAAGAAGACCGCAGACAGAGTATAGGCTAGGTGGACAAAGACTACAGACCTCACTCAGGGAGAAAGACCTCGGGGTGACCATAACACCGAGCACGTCACCGGAGGCACACATCAACCAAATAACTGCTGCAGCATACGGGCGCCTGGCAAACCTGAGAATAGCGTTCCGATACCTTAATAAGGAATCGTTCAAGACACTGTACACTGTGTATGTTAGGCCCATACTGGAGTATGCAGCACCAGTCTGGAACCCACACCTGGTCAAGCACGTCAAGAAGTTAGAGAAAGTACAAAGGTTTGCAACAAGGCTAGTCCCAGAGCTCAGGGGAATGTCGTACGAGGAAAGGTTGAGGGAAATCGGACTGACGACACTGGAGGACAGAAGGGTCAGGGGAGACATGATAACGACATACAAGATACTGCGGGGAATAGACAAGGTGGACAGAGATAGGATGTTCCAGAGAGGGGACACAGGAACAAGGGGTCACAACTGGAAGCTGAAGACTCAGACGAGTCACAGGGACGTTAGGAAGTATTTCTTCAGTCATAGAGTCGTCAGGAAGTGGAATAGCCTAGCAAGTGAAGTAGTGGAGGCAGGAACCATACATAGTTTTAAGAAGAGGTATGATAAAGCTCAGGAAGCAGAGAGAGAGAGGACCTAGTAGCGATCAGTGAAGAGGCGGGGCCAGGAGCTGAGTCTCGACCCCTGCAACCACAATTAGGTGAGTACAATTAGGTGAGTACACACACACACACACACACACACACACACACACAACACACAAACAACACACACACATACACATACACACACACATACACATACACACACACACACATACACACACACACACACACACACACACACACACACACACACACACACATACTCACACACACACACACACACACACACACACACAAACACACACACACACATACAAACACACACACACACACACGGACATAAAACAAGGACACAAGGACATAAAACAAGGACACAAGGACATAAAACAAAGATATAAAACAAGGACATAAAACAAGGACACAAACTCAAGGATACAAAAACAAACAAACAAAAATTAATCATAAAAAAAATCCCCAAAAATCATATAAATCCCAATTAAAAAAAATCGAAGAAATTTAAAAATACTTCGAAATTTTTTTCTTATCAGTAAATTTTTTTTTCACGTAACTGATTCGTTTTTTTCAGTTGATTTTTTTTTAGGGTCATGAAAATTTGCATAATTGGTTACGGTGAACTGTCAATCATTATTAATGTTTATGATCATGATTATTATAGTTGTTCTTGTTGTTTTTAATAATAATAATAATAATAATAATAATAATAATAATAATAATAATAATAATAATAATAATAATAATAATAATATTATTATTATTATTATTATTATTATTATTATTATTATTATTATTATTATTATTATTGTTATTATTATTATTATTATTATTATTATTATTATTATTATTATTATTATTATTATTATTATTATTATTATTATTATTATTGTTGTTATTATTATTATTATTATTATTATTATTATTATTATTATTATTGTTATTATTATTATTATTATTATTAATATTATTATTATTATTATTGTTATTAAAATGGAGAGTTGAAGCTGACCTACTGGGGGCACTATACATATTGATGACAGAGAACTGGCACTGGTAGGCGGGACCAGCAGACACTGCTGGTCCATACCAGGCACTGCTGGTCCAGTGTCTGCTGGTCCACACCAGGCACTGCTGGTCCAGTGTCTGCTGGTCCACACCAGGCACTGCTGGTCCAGTGTCTGCTGGTCCACACCAGGCACTGCTGGTCCAGTGTCTGCTGGTCCACACCAGGCACTGCTGGTCCACACCAGGCACTGCTGGTCCACACCAGGCACTGCTGGTCCACACCAGGCACTGCTGGTCCACACCAGGCACTGCTGGTCCACACCAGGTACTGCTGGTCCACACCAGGCACTGCTGGTCCAGTGTCTGCTGGTCCACACCAGGCACTGCTGGTCCAGTGTCTGCTGGTCCACACCAGGCACTGCTGGTCCAGTGTCTGCTGGTCCACACCAGGCACTGCTGGTCCAGTGTCTGCTGGTCCACACCAGGCACTGCTGGTCCACACCAGGCACTGCTGGTCCACACCAGGCACTGCTGGTCCACACCAGGCACTGCTGGTCCACACCAGGTACTGCTGGTCCACACCAGGCACTGCTGGTCCAGTGTCTGCTGGTCCACACCAGGCACTGCTGGTCCAGTGTCTGCTGGTCCACACCAGGCACTGCTGGTCCACACCAGGCACTGCTGGTCCAGTGTCTGCTGGTCCACACCAGGCACTGCTGGTCCAGTGTCTGCTGGTCCACACCAGGCACTGCTGGTCCACACCAGGCACTGCTGGTCCACACCAGGCACTGCTGGTCCACACCAGGCACTGCTGGTCCACACCAGGCACTGCTGGTCCACACCAGGCACTGCTGGTCCACACCAGGCACTGCTGGTCCACACCAGGCACTGCTGGTCCACACCAGGCACTGCTGGTCCACACCAGGCACTGCTGGTCCACACCAGGCACTGCTGGTCGACACCAGGCACTGCTGGTCCACACCAGGCACTGCTGGTCCACACCAGGCACTGCTGGTCCACACCAGGCACTGCTGGTCCACACCAGGCACTGCTGGTCCACACCAGGCACTGCTGGTCCACACCAGGCACTGCTGGTCCACACCAGGCACTGCTGGTCCAGTGTCTGCTGGTCCACACCAGGCACTGCTGGTCCAGTGTCTGCTGGTCCACACCAGGCACTGCTGGTCCACACCAGGCACTGCTAGTCCACACCAGGTACTGCTGTTCCACACCAGGCACTGCTGGTCCACACCAGGCACTGCTGGTCCACACCAGGCACTGCTGGTCCACACCAGGCACTGCTGGTCCAGTGTCTGCTGGTCCACACCAGGCACTGCTGGTCCACACCAGGCACTGCTGGTCCAGTGTCTGCTGGTCCACACCAGGCACTGCTGGTCCACACCAGGCACTGCCGGTCCACACCAGGCACTGCTGGTCCACACCAGGCACTGCTGGTCCACACCAGGCACTGCTGGTCCACACCAGGCACTGCTGGTCCACACCAGGCACTGCTGGTCCACACCAGGCACTGCTGGTCCAGTGTCTGCTGGTCCACACCAGGCACTGCTGGTCCAGTGTCTGCTGGTCCACACCAGGCACTGCTGGTCCACACCAGGCACTGCTGGTCCACACCAGGCACTGCTGGTCCACACCAGGCACTGCTGGTCCACACCAGGCACTGCTGGTCCAGTGTCTGCTGGTCCACACCAGGCACTGCTGGTCCACACCAGGCACTGCTGGTCCAGTATGGGACGACACTAACAAGAATTTACTGATGGAGATGATTTTGCCTCACGGGATGAGAGACCAGACGAACCCTGGCTGGCTGGCTGACTGGCTGGCTGGTTGGCTGGTTGGCTGGTTGGCTGGTTGGCTGGCTGGCTGGCTGGTTGGCTGGCTGGCTGGTTGGCTGGCTGGCTGGCTGGCTGGTTGGCTGGCTGGCTGGTTGGCTGGCTGGCTGGCTGGCTGGCTGGCTGGCTGGCTGGCTGGCTGGCTGGCTGGCTGGCTGGCTGGCTGGTTGGCTGGCTGGCTGGCTGGTTGGCTGGCTGGCTGGCTGGCTGGCTGGCTGGCTGGCTGGCTGGCTGGCTGGTTGGCTGGCTGGCTGGCTGGCTGGCTGGCTGGCTGGCTGGCTGGCTGGCTGGCTGGCTGGCTGGCTGGCTGGCTGGCTGGCTGGCTGGCTGGTTGGCTGGCTGGCTGGCTGGCTGGCTGGCTGGCTGGCTGGCTGGCTGGCTGGCTGGCTGGCTGGCTGGCTGGCTGGCTGGCTGGCTTGGCTGGCTGGCTGGCTGGCTGGCTGGCTGGCTGGCTGGCTGGCTGGCTGGCTGGCTGGCTGGCTGGCTGGCTGGCTGGCTGGCTGGCTGGCTGGCTGGCTGGTTGGCTGGCTGGCTGGCTGGCTGGCTGGCTGGCTGGCTGGCTGGCTGGCTGGCTGGCTGGCTGGCTGGCTGGCTGGCTGGCTGGCTGGCTGGCTGGCTGGCTGGCTGGCTGGCTGGCTGGCTGGCTGGCTGGCTGGCTGGCTGGCTGGCTGGCTGGCTGGCTGGCTGGCTGGCTGGCTGGCTGGCTGGCTGGCTGGCTGGCTGGCTGGCTGGCTGGTTGGCTGGCTGGCTGGCTGGCTGGCTGGCTGGCTGGCTGGCTGGCTGGCTGGTTGGCTGGTTGGCTGGCTGGCTGGCTGGTGGCTGGCTGGCTGGCTGGCTGGCTGGCTGGCTGGCTGGCTGGCTGGCTGGCTGGCTGGCTGGCTGGCTGGCTGGCTGGCTGGCTGGCTGGCTGGCTGGCTGGCTGGCTGGCTGGCTGGCTGGCTGGCTGGCTGGCTGGCTGGCTGGCTGGCTGGCTGGCTGGTTGGCTGGCTGCTTGGCTGGCTGGCTGGTTGGCTGGCTGGCTGGCTGGCCCCCTTGTTTGCCAATTCTTTTTCCCCTCGTTTGTTACCCCTTTGCTTCCCCTTGTTTGTCAATCATTTTTTCCTAATTTTCTCCCCTTCGCTCTCCACATAATACATATTGCCTGTCTGACGTACGATATGAGGATGAGTGAGTTTGCCAGACGTATGACATGATTGAGTCTTCCAGACATATGGCATGAGGAGGAGTGAGTCTGCCAGACGTATGACACGAGGAAGAGTGAATCTGCCAAAAGTATAAATTGCGAGTGAGTCTGCCAGACGTATGACATGAGGATGAGTGAGTCTGCCAGACGTATTACATTAGGATGAGTGAGTCTGCCAGACGTATGACATGAGGATGAGTGAGTCTGCCAGACGTATTACATTAGGATGAGTGACTCTGCCAGACGTATTACATGAGGATGAGTGAGTCTGCCAGATGTATTACATTAGGATGATTGAGTCTGCTAGACGTATGACAAGAGGATGAGTGAGTCTGCCAGACGTATTACATTAGGATGAGTGAGTCTGCCAGACGTATGACATGAGGATGAGTGAGTCTGCCAGACGTATGACATGAGGATGAGTGAGTCTGCCAGACGTATTACATTAGGATGAGTGAGTCTGCCAGACGTATGACATGAGGATGAGTGAGTCTGCCAGACGTATTACATTAGGATGAGTGAGTCTGCCAGACGTATTACATGAGGATGAGTGAGTCTGCCAGACGTATTACATTAGGATGATTGAGTCTGCCAGACGTATGACATGAGGAAGAGTGAGTCTGCCAGAAATATAAACTGCGAGTGGGTCTGCCAGACGTATAAGCTGCGCCTGAGTGAATCTGCCAGACGTATAAGTAGCGGCTGAGTGAATCTGTCAGACATATAAGTTGCGCCTGAGTTGGCGCAACTTAAAACGTCAGTTTTTAACCTTTAGCCAAACATTAGTTCTTAAACGTTCCATATTTCACTATCAGTCGTGTTTTCCAAGGACTCTACAAGAAGCCGGCAGTACCTCACAAATGCTACTAACCAGCATTTAGCACAAATAATAACATATACAGTATTTTCTGGCATATAAGGCGCTTTTTTTCATAAAAAGTACTGGAAAGTCAGCCTGCGCCTTATATACTCAAAGTCGGGGTCAAGAGTAGACTTAAGGTTACGCTTTAGCAGTTGTATACTAACGTAACGTTATAACTGCTTGAAGGTATCGTCTCATATGTCGGATATATTCGTGCGCCTTATATGCCGGAAAATACGGTAAAGAAAAAGATGACTGAAGTACACACAGTAGAATAATTGTGCGAAAATAACAAAAAACACAATACTGTGACTGGAACAATACACAAATAACCCGCACATAGGAGAGAGGAGCTTACGACGACGTTTCGATCCGATTTGGACCATTTACAAAATCACACTAACAGAAAGGAGAGAAAGAGGGAGTATATATATAGGCGAGAAGACAGTGACGGGACAAGAGTGTTAGTAGAGCAAGATGAGAAGTAGTGGTAGTGGTAGTAGTAGTAGTAGTAGTAGTAGTAGTAGTAGTAGTGGTAGTAGTAGTAGTAGTAGTGGTAGTGGTAGTGGTGGTGGACTCAGTCAAAGATTAAGAAAGAGGAGCACTGCAAGGGAGCTAGGGGCCCACTAAGGAGCTAGGGGCCCACTAAGGAGCTAGGGGCCCACTAAGGAGCTAGGGGCCCACTAAGGAGCTAGGGGCCCACTAAGGAGCTAGGGGCCCACTCAGGAGCTAGGGGCCCACTAAGGAGCTAGGGGCCCACTAAGGAGCTAGGGGCCCACTAAGGAGCTAGGGGCCCACTAAGGAGCTAGGGGCCCACTAAGGAGCTAGGGGCCCACTAAGGAGCTAGGGGCCCACAGAGGGTAGGAACAAGAACACAGAGGATAGAATAATTGTGGTTTAACAAATATTCTCAACTGCAGAACGCAAGTACATTTATGCAGACTTGTGTACAGAGATTATGGAGGAGCTAAGCTTCACAGGCTGAGGGATTGATTACCTCAAACTCCCTCTGATCTTCACTGTTCTTCTTTTTATAGGACTGATGAAGCCACTGTGTGGCGAAACGTTTCCTCAGTAAAGATACCCAAGTGTTGCACATGTGTCTAATTTATTAGGACTGAAGAAGCCACTCGTGGCGAAGCGTTTCCTTTAATAAATGTCCTGAACTGTACATTGATTGGTGTCATTGGGTAAGGGAGTTATTTCTTGGGAAGCTTTAGGTAGTAGTCGTTTTGTAATAAAGTTGGTAGAATTACCGACAATATGTAAAGTAAAAGGACACAAGTGCAACTAATGTGACATTTATTGTGGCAACGTTTCGCTCTCCAGGAGCTTTATCAAGCCATTACAAACAATACATGGACACAGAGGGTATATAAAGGCTCAGAGTGAGGTGAATACTAGTGAGGTACCATTTCGATGTTCACTAGTGGTAGTAGTAGTAGTAGTAGTAGTAGTGGTAGTAATACAATATGGTAGAGCAATTAATTCGTACATGAGTAAAAGGATATAAAAGCTATTGCTTGAGTAACATAAAAATAGGTTGGACAAATATAAACTGGAATGAGGCAGCTTGTTTCAGTGTTCACTCTCTGTGCTTTGTGTAGTATAACAGGAGAGACTATGTGATGGCAGGATTTACTGTTTTCAGGAGGATTCTTGCTAAGACTTCGGAGATGGTGAAGCTGCCGTTGTTTTGTTTAATTGTATTTGAAACAGCGATCAGTGCTGATTCAAGGCACTTGCGTGTGCGGAAATTAGTTTCTTTTATCACTAATTGGGCGTCTCTGAATTTCATAAGATGATTGGTGGAATTTCGGTGTTGTACACAGGCGTTGTTTAAGTTGTCGTTCCTACATGCGTATATGTGTTCATTGAGGCGGGTGTCGAGGTTTCTTGCTGTTTCACCTACGTAGATCTTGTCACAGCCTCCACAGGGTATAGTGTAAACTCCTGCATTGACTGGTTCGTGGTGCTTGGGTTTTGTCCTGGTTAGATCCTTTATTGAAGTGGTAGAAGCGATGGCGACTCTGGTGTTAGCTTGTGAAAGTACTTTTGAGACGTTTAGTGCAACCTGGCTGTTGGGAAGAATTATAACTTTGTTGGGAGCGGTGTTGATGCGTGGAGAATTGATGATCTGAAGAGCTCTTTTCTTGCAGTCTTTGATGAAAAAAGGAGGAAATTGTAACTCAGTGAATGTTTGGTGAATGTAAGTACATTCCTCGTCAAGAAACTCAGGACTACAAATTCGGTATGCTCTTAGGAAAAACCCGATGATGATGCCTCTTTTGGTCTTGGTATCTTGACTGGAATAGAAGTGTGTGAGATCATTTTTATTGGTGGGTTTCCGATAAACTTGAAATCTTAGGTTGTTGTCTACTTTGTGAATGAGGACGTCGAGGAAAGGTAGCTTGTCATTGGACTCTTCTTCTAGTGTAAACTGAATCGCTGGTTCAACTGCGTTGAGCCTTGCCTGAAGATCCCGTACATCAAAACGTTTTGGAGTTATTACGAGGACATCGTCCACGTAACGTAACCAAGTGACGCTTGAAGGGATGATGTTGGCGAAGTGTTCGGACTCTAGGTGTTCCATGTATAAGTTGGCTAGGACGGCACTTATTGGGGACCCCGTTCCCATGCCGTAGGTTTGTTTGTAGAGCTTGTTATTGAAGGAAAAACAGTTGAAGTTAACACAGAGTTCAATCAAGTCAACATAATCTCCGGGAGGTAAAGGAAGATTAAGGTCCTGGTTGACTTTACGTCGTAGAACCTCGATGGCTTTTTTTGGTAGGTACTTTTGTGAAGTTTGGATGTGACTTCCCTCTTCACAAAAGTAGATGGCTAATTCAGATTTCGAAGTTTATCCGGAAACCCATAAAAATCATATGATCTACACACGCTATTCCAGTCAGACCTGCCAAGACCAAAAGGAGCAAGGTCATCGGTGGGAGTTTTCTAAGGCTATACCGAAAGACTGTAGTCTGAGTTTCTTTGAACCGGAATAGAATACTTGCGATTCGCCAAACGTTCGCTGGATTGGCAATCCCACTACCTCATCGGAAAGGCTGCGAGATCTCAGGATCATCGAAATTCTTCCGCATCCTTTGTGCTGAACTAGTTCCCATAATTCTTCCCCAGGCTGCAACCTGGGTTACGCTTAAACGTGCTCAGCTACCTTTGCAAGCCCCTAAGCCACCGATCCTGCTCACTACCGCTTCGTCTAAAGGATCTCAACCGAGACAAAAGCTTAAGGCAAGCCTCGAACGGTACAATGCGGGGTTGCTATTGCCTGTGGAAGGCTGTGACAGGATCTGCGTGGAGGTGGCTGGTGAAAAGCTCGGTTGGTAGCGCACTCATCTCACACACTGAAGTCTGTGGTTCGATCCCTGTTACGGGTGGAAACATTTGGACGTGTTTCCTTAAGACACCTGCTGTCCATGTTCACCTAACAGTAAAATAGGCACCTGGGTGTTAGTTGACTGGCGTGGGTCGCATCCTGGGGACATAACCTAATTTTCCCCAAAATGCTCTGCATAACAAGGGGCTTTCTATATAGTAGTATGTCAATGATGTCAGGTATGATCCGTATAACTTGTACTCGTAGAAATTAAAATTATTATTATTATTTTTATTTCACATCCATCCAGAGAGACAGATCTGAGCGTGGTGTTATCCAGCCAGAGGCACGAGAGAGTCTGCTGGTCTGAGATACTCCCAGGCTACCAACTCTCCTCTGAAGCATCAGAAGGCCGCAGCGCATATTTAACTACACCGACAGAGAGCTGAACAAGGTGCACCTGCTAAGAATAACTGCCTATGGCACTCAATGAACATCACATTAAGTCACTTGAATTCAGTTTTTGTTAGTCTGGGTCACAAATACCTCTACAATATATATTTAACCAATTAAATAAAAGAAATGGCCGCAATACGTTTGGCAACGAGGTGGCTCAGGAAAAAGAAGGAAACGTTCAAATTTGAACTTTTTACCTCCCATGGTGCGAGAATGGGTTGGATGGGAAGATGATGGTAAAACTTTGTAGGAGGTCTTGAAGGTGGGAGTGACGTCAACAAACTTGAAGAGGCAAACTGTAAACTTGTGCCGGCCACCAGGAACGACAACTTCATCTTGGCGGAGGCCTGGCGCTGCTGCCAGGTGTTGTTGTATGTTGTATTGTGTTGTTGTTGTTGTTCAGTGTATGTAGTGTATTACACTGTATCTGTTACTATATTGTATTGTGGTGTTGTTCCGTATAAGTAGTGTATTACACTTTGAACTGCTACCTACTACGTCTTCACAATAATATAATACACTCTGGGATGTGTTCCCTAGTATATTCTTCCAGTAAAAAAGATGGTTTAAAAAAATTCCCTTAAAAGTATATTTCCTATCATGTTGATCACTCGATTGACCCCAAATTTGATCCTTCTGGCTCAGTCTTCTCCGAAAATCCCTCCCCCCCAAAAAATCACTTGGGATTAAACTTAGTTTGCCTATTCTCATAGTGTATATTTTTCTTTCATTATGGTTCTCGTTAAATTGCTGCAAAAATGTGGGAGATGAGTCTCTTTGATTTTTGCATGTGTTTTTTTTTTTTGCTCCCAAAGAAAGCTGACATGAATATTTACTTTTCCAAGCTTTAGAGACGATACTTATAAAAGGCTAAGTCAGCTTGAAGACTAAGCATATACTCTGCTTGTAAGAGCAGTTTGCTTGAATGGGGGGAGTTTTTTTTTTAAGCAAACTCTTGGAGTGAGGGAGGTTTCTGGAAATATGTTCCAGGAGGTTTCTAGAAATATGTTCCTGGAGTGAAGGAGGTTCCTGGAGGAACCTACTGGAGCGAGGGAGGTTCCTGGAGAGACGGTCCTGGAGGAACCTACTGGAGTGAGGGAGGTGCCAGGAAAGACGTTCCTGGGGTAACCTACTAGAGCGAGGGAGGCTCCTGGAAAGACGTTCCTGGGAAAACCTACTGGAGTAAAGGAGGCTCCTGGAAAGACGTTCCTGGGGAAACCTACTGGAGTGAAGGAGGGTCCTGGAAAGACGTTCCTGGGAAAACCTACTGGAGTAAAGGAGGCTCCTGGAAAGACGTTCCTGGGGAAACCTACTGGAGTGAAGGAGGGTCCTGGAAAGACGTTCGTGGGAAAACCTTCTGGAATGAGGGTGGCTCCTGGAAAGACGTTCTTCGGGGGAACGGGTTGTTGTTATTGTGTCACTATAAAGAGTTCCTGAAGACTTCATTAAGAGCTTGGGGAAAGAGGCTATGAGAAAGGCTTTTCTTTACTGTTTCCTGCAAGACCCGAGGAGATGCCTGAAGTGAGATCTTCACAATAGCTACAAAAATTTTAATTTTTTTTTAATACGAAACGATCTAGCTTGAACACACCAGTGAGTTTAGTTTTCCTTAGTTTAATAAAAGGTTTTAGCTTATGTATACCTGGAGGGCGTTTTGTGTATCTTTCTCGCCTGCGTTCTAAGGAGTCCAGAGTAAATGACTTCAACCGTTCCCAGTAATATGGGTGGTTTACTGTACTTATACGTGCCGTGAAAGTTCTCTGCAATTTCGCTTGCCTTGAAAAGGGCTACTAGTGCGCAGCAATATTCCAGCCTACAAAGAATAAGCGATCTGAAAATAATTATCACTGGTTTGGCATACCAAACTTTAAGGTTTCATTATGCAACGTATCATTATCCTAGCGGATGTGGTAGAGATATTGTTGTTATCTTTGAAAGTGAGATTCTCTGACGTTATTACTCCAACTCTTTTTTTGTAAGATATGCATGATAACCCACATATTTACTTCTCTCGATTAAAGGAAAATAATCAGCTTCATGTGCCTGAAATTCTTTGACCCGAGTCGTTAAGACCAAATGATATACCTGGAACTGCAGGTCTCTCAGTTTATTCATGATGAAGAGCTTACTGTATTCCAAATTCTAGGTACTAAAACATTCCTTACTGCTGGTGTAAAGGCTACCCGCAGCCTTAATGACCCGGGCCTGGTCGACAGTCTCTCTCCTGCCATACCTCTGTCAACATTGTCGTAAAACTCCAGTAGGTTTGTGACACAGGATTTTCCTTCCCTGAAACCGTGCTGGTTATCGTGTACAAGCTCATTCCTTACTAGGTGCTCCAGCACTCTCCTCCTGACAAGTTCCTCCATGACTCTGCATAATATGCATTTAATATGAGCCAACCACAGTCAGCAACGACCCACGTTACGTCTGATTAATATATATATATATATATATATATATATATATATATATATATATATATATATATATATATATATATATATATATATATATATATATATATATATATATATATATATATATATATATATAAATTACTTCTCTGAATAAAAGAGTGACGTATATGTTTACTCAAGAAAAAGCTTTATCAAATTCTGTCTGATCAAAAAAGAGACCTTGAAGCTCCTGCCTGACAAGCTCTTGAATCAAGGAACAGTACCTACCTTCCTCTTGAATCAAGGAACAGTACCTACCTTCCTCTTGAATCAAGGAACAGTACCTACCTTCCTCTTGAATCAAGGAACAGTACCTACCCTCCTCTTGAATCAAGGAACAGTACCTACCTTCCTCTTGAATCAAGGAACAGTACCTACCTTCCTCTTGAATCAAGGAACAGTACCTACCTTCCTCTTGAATCAAGGAACAGTACCTACCTTCCTCTTGAATCAAGGAACAGTACCTACCTTCCTCTTGAATCAAGGAACAGTACCTACCTTCCTCTTGAATCAAGGAACAGTACCTACCTTCCTCTTGAATCAAGGAACAGTACCTACCTTCCTCTTGAATCAAGGAACAGTACCTACCTTTCTCTTGAATCAAGGAACAGTACCTACCTTCCTCTTGAATCAAGGAACAGTACCTACCTTCCTCTTGAATCAAGGAACAGTACCTACCTTCCTCTTGAATCAAGGATCAGTACCTACCTTCCTCTTGAATCAAGGAACAGTACCTACCTTCCTCTTGAATCAAGGAACAGTACCTACCTTCCTCTTGAATCAAGGAACAGTACCTACCTTCCTCTTGAATCAAGGAACAGTACCTACCTTCCTCTTGAATCAAGGAACAGTACCTACCTTCCTCTTGAATCAAGGAACAGTACCTACCTTCCTCTTGAATCAAGGAACAGTACCTACCTTCCTCTTGAATCAAGGAACAGTACCTACCTTCCTCTTGAATCAATTAACAGTACCTACCTTCCTCTTGAATCAAGGAACAGTACCTACCTTCCTCTTGAATCAAGGAATAGTACCTACCTTCCTCTTGAATCAAGGAACAGTACCTACCTTCCTCTTGAATCAAGGAACAGTACATACCTTCCTCTTGAATCAAGGAACAGCACCTACCTTCCTCTTGAATCAAGGAGCAGTACCTACCTTCCTCTTGAATCAAGGAACAGTACATACCTTCCTCTTGAATCAAGGAACAGTACATACCTTCCTCTTGAATCAAGAAACAGTACATACCTTCCTCTTGAATCAAGGAACAGCACATAACTTCCTCTTGAATCAAGGAACAGCACATACTCTCCTCTTGAATCAAGGAACAGTACCTACCTTCCTCTTGAATCAAGGAACAGTACCTACCTTCCTCTTGAATCAAGGAACAGTACCTACCTTCCTCTTGAATCAAGGAACAGTACCTACCTTCCTCTTGAATCAAGGAACAGTACCTACCTTCCTCTTGAATCAAGGAACAGTACTTACCTTCCTCTTGAATCAAGGAACAGCACCTACCTTCCTCTTGAATCAAGGAACAGTACCTACCTTCCTCTTGAATCAAGGAACAGCACCTACCTTCCTCTTGAATCAAGGAACAGTACGTACCTTCCTCTTGAATCAAGAAACAGTACCTACCTTCCTCTTGAATCAAGGAACAGTACATAAATTCCTCTTGAATCAAGGAACAGTACATAACTTCCTCTTGAATCAAGGAACAGTACATACTCTCCTCTTGAATCAAGGAACAGTACCTACCTTCCTCTTGAATCAAGGAACAGTACCTACCTTCCTCTTGAATCAAGGAACAGTACCTACCTTCCTCTTGAATCAAGGAACAGTACCTACCTTCCTCTTGAATCAAGGAACAGTACCTACCTTCCTCTTGAATCAAGGAACAGTACTTACCTTCCTCTTGAATCAAGGAACAGCACCTACCTTCCTCTTGAATCAAGGAACAGTACCTACCTTCCTCTTGAATCAAGGAACAATACCTACCTTCCTCTTGAATCAAGGAACAGTACCTACCTTCCTCTTGAATCAAGGAATAGTACCTACCTTCCTCTTGAATCAAGGAACAGTACCTACCTTTCTCCTGAATCAAGGAACAGTACCTACCTTCCTCCTGAATCAAGGAATAGCACCTACCTTCCTCTTGAATCAAGGAACAGCACCTACCTTCCTCTTGAATCAAGGAACAGTACCTACCTTCCTCTTGAATCTAGGAACAGTACCTACCTTCCTCTTGAATCAAGGAACAGTACCTACCTTCCTCTTGAATCAAGGAACAGTACATACCTTCCTCTTGAATCAAGGAACAGCACCTACCTTCCTCTTGAATCAAGGAACAGTACCTACCTTCCTCTTGAATCAAGGAACAGCACCTACCTTCCTCTTGAATCAAGGAACAGTACATACCTTCCTCTTGAATCAAGGAACAGTACATACCTTCCTCTTGAATCAAGAAACAGTACATACCTTCCTCTTGAATCAAGGAACAGTACATACCTTCCTCTTGAATCAAGGAACAGTACATACTCTCCTCTTGAATCAAGGAACAGTACCTACCTTCCTCTTGAATCAAGGAACAGTACCTACCTTCCTCTTGAATCAAGGAACAGTACCTACCTTCCTCTTGAATCAAGGAACAGTACATACCCTCCTCTTGAATCAAGGAACAGTACCTACTCCCCTCTTGAATCAAGGAACAGTACCTACCCTTCTCTTGAATCAAGGAACAGTACCTACCCTCCACTTGAATCAAGGAACAGTACTTACCCTCCTCTTGAATCAAGGAACAGTACCTACCCTCCTCTTGAATCAAGGAACAGTACCTACCCTCCTCTTGAATCAAGGAACAGTACCTACCCTCCTCTTGAATCAAGGAACAGTACCGACCCTCCACTTGAATCAAGGAACAGTACCTACCCTCCACTTGAATCAAGGAACAGTACCTACCCTCCTCTTGAATCAAGGAACAGTACCTACCCTCCTCTTGAATCAAGGAACAGTACCTACCCTCCTCTTGAATCAAGGAACAGTACCTACCCTCCTCTTGAATCAAGGAACAGTACCTACCCTCCACTTGAATCAAGGAACAGTACCTACCCTCCTCTTGAATCAAGGAACAGTACCTACCCTCCTCTTGAATCAAGGAACAGTACCTACCCTCCTCTTGAATCAAGGAACAGTACCTACCCTCCACTTGAATCAAGGAACAGTACCTACCCTTCTCTTGAATCAAGGAACAGTACCTACTCTCCTCTTGAATCAAGGAACAGTACCTACCCTCCTCTTGAATCAAGGAACAGTACCTACCCTCCTCTTGAATCAAGGAACAGTACCTACCCTCCTCTTGAATCAAGGAACAGTACCTACCCTCCTCTTGAATCAAGGAACAGTACCTACCCTTCTCTTGAATCAAGGAACAGTACCTACTCTCCTCTTGAATCAAGGAACAGTACCTACCCTCCTCTTGAATCAAGGAACAGTACCTACCCTCCTCTTGAATCAAGGAACAGTACCTACCCTCCTCTTGAATCAAGGAACAGTACCTACCCTCCTCTTGAATCAAGGAACAATTCCCAACCTACGTAACACGAAACAATCAAGTTCTCTCTGATAATGGCATAGCGAGGACGAAAAAAATATCGTGCTGAAAAACCACTCGTGTACAGTTATGGATATTTATTAAAGGGAACGTTTCGCCCAGAGTGGTTTCATAGCGAGTATATTGGGTTTTTCATTACGCTTCTTGTTAAGTTGTTGCAAGATTCTGGGCTCCTGTGAGTGCTTCAGAATGCTCCACCTTTATAACCGAACATTCTGGGCTCCTGTGAGTGCTTCAGAATGCTCCACCTTTATAACCAAACATTCTGGGCTCCTGTGAGTGCTTCAGAATGCTCCACCTTTATAACTCAACATTCTGGGCTCCTGTGAGTGCTTCAGAATGCTCCACCTTTATAACCCAACATTTTATGCTCCTGTGAGTGCTTCAGAATGCTCCACCTTTATAACTCAACATTCTGGGCTTGTGTGAGTGCTTCAGAATGCTCCACCTTTATAACTCAACATTTTGGGCTCCTGTGAGTGCTTCAGAATGCTCCACCTTTATAACCCAACGTTTTGGGCTCCTGTGAGTGCTTCAGAATGCTCCACCTTTATAACCAAACATTCTGGGCTCCTGTGAGTGCTTCAGAATGCTCCACCTATATAACTCAACATTCTGGGCTCCTGTGAGTGCTTCAGAATGCTCCACCTTTATAACCCAACGTTTTGGGCTCCTGTGAGTGCTTCAGAATGCTCCACCTTTATAACCAAACATTCTGGGCTCCTGTGAGTGCTTCAGAATGCTCCACCTTTATAACCCAACATTTTGGGCTCCTGTGAGTGCTTCAGAATGCTCCACCTTTATAACCCAACATTCTGGGCTCCTGTGAGTGCTTCAGAATGCTCCACCTTTATAACCAAACATTCTGGGCTCCTGTGAGTGCTTCAGAATGCTCCACCTTTATAACCCAACATTTTGGGCTCCTGTGAGTGCTTCAGAATGCTCCACCTTTATAACTCAACATTCTGGGCTCCTGTGAGTGCTTCAGAATGCTCCACCTTTATAACCCAACGTTTTGGGCTCCTGTGAGTGCTTCAGAATGCTCCACCTTTATAACCAAACATTCTGGGCTCCTGTGAGTTCTTCAGAATGCTCCACCTTTATAACTCAACATTCTGGGCTCCTGTGAGTGCTTCAGAATGCTCCACCTTTATAACCCAACGTTTTGGGCTCCTGTGAGTGCTTCAGAATGCTCCACCTTTATAACCAAACATTCTGGGCTCCTGTGAGTGCTTCAGAATGCTCCACCTTTATAACCCAACATTTTGGGCTCCTGTGAGTGCTTCAGAATGCTCCACCTTTATAACCCAACATTCTGGGCTCTTGTGAGTGTTCAGAATGCTCCACCTTTATAACCAAACATTCTGGGCTCCTGTGAGTGCTTCAGAATGCTCCACCTTTATAACTCAACATTTTGGGCTCCTGTGAGTGCTTCAGAATGCTCCACCTTTATAACTCAACATTCTGGGCTCCTGTGAGTGCTTCAGAATGCTCCACCTTTATAACCCAACGTTTTGGGCTCCTGTGAGTGCTTCAGAATGCTCCACCTTTATAACCAAACATTCTGGGCTCCTGTGAGTGCTTCAGAATGCTCCACCTTTATAACTCAACATTCTGGGCTCCTGTGAGTGCTTCAGAATGCTCCACCTTTATAACCCAACGTTTTGGGCTCCTGTGAGTGCTTCAGAATGCTCCACCTTTATAACCAAACATTCTGGGCTCCTGTGAGTGCTTCAGAATGCTCCACCTTTATAACCCAACATTTTGGGCTCCTGTGAGTGCTTCAGAATGCTCCACCTTTATAACCCAACATTCTGGGCTCCTGTGAGTGTTCAGAATGCTCCACCTTTATAACCAAACATTCTGGGCTCCTGTGAGTGCTTCAGAATGCTCCACCTTTATAACCCAACATTTTGGGCTCCTGTGAGTGCTTCAGAATGCTCCACCTTTATAACACAACATTCTGGGCTCCTGTGAGTGCTTCAGAATGCTCCACCTTTGAAACCCAACACTCTAGGCTCCTCTCTTCGTTTTTCCTCGCGTATTTTAATTAGTTCTCTCAACTTGCTCTGCCATAATTAATAAACGTTAATTGCTGAAACTCATGTACACTTTATTTAAACGAACCGTTTGTAGTAGACCTTTAATTTATGGTTAAACCTTGACGCGATTGTGGCTACTGGTTCAGCGATTGTGGTTGTTGGTTCAGTGATTGTGGTTGTTGGTTCAGTGACTGTGGTCGCTGGTTCAGTGATTGTGGTTGTTGGTTCAGTGATTGTGGTTGTTGGTTCAATGATTGTGGTTGGTTCAGTGATTGTGGTCGCTGGTTCAGTGATCGTGGTTGTTGGTTCAGTGATTGTGGTTGTTGGTTCAGTGATTGTGGTTGCTGGTTCAGTGATTGTGGTTGTTGGTTCAGTGATTGGGTTGTTTGTTCAGTGATTGTGGTTGTTGGTTCAGTGATTGTGGTTGTTGGTTCAGTGATTGAGGTCGTTGGTTCAGTGATTGTGGTCGCTGGTTCAGTGATTGTGGTGTTAGTTTAGTGATTGTGGTCGCTGGTTCGGTGATTGTGGTTGCTGGTTCAGTGATTGTAGTCGCTAGTTCAGTGATTGTGGTTGCTGGTTCAGTGATTGTGGTTGCTGGTTCAGTGATTGTGGTCGCTGGTTTAGTGATTGTGGTCGCTGGTTCGGTGATTGTGGTTGCTGGTTCAGTGATTGTAGTCGCTAGTTTAGTGATTGTGGTTGCTGGTTCAGTGATTGGGGTTGCTGGTTCAGTGATTGTGATCGCTGGTTCAGTGATTGTGATCGCTGGTTCAGTGATTGTGGTCGCTGGTTCAGTGATTGTGATCGCTGGTTTAGTGATTGTGGCTACTGGTTCAGTGATTGGGGTTGCTGGTTCAGTGATTGTGATCGCTGGTTCAGTGATTGTGGTCGTTGGTTCAGTGATTGTGGTCGCTGGTTCAGTGGCTGTGATCGCTGGTTCAGTGATTGTGGTTGCTGGTTCAGTGATTGGGGTCGTTGGTTCAGTGATTGTGGTCGCTGGTTCAGTGACTGTGATCGCTGGTTCAGTGATTGTGGTTGCTGGTTCAGTGATTGTGGTCGCCGATTCAGTGATTGTGAGTGC
>NW_027197293.1:60000-64527 GCF_038502225.1 Cherax quadricarinatus | reverse complement strand
AATATAAATTTCTAGAAACACAAGATAAATCCCCAAAGAAACCTGTTATGATTAATTCTTTAGGACTTTATCTCGACTCAGAAAAGATTATAAGATGTCGAGGAAGAATTCATAATTCTTCACTACCTAAAGAAGCCATACATCCAATATTGATCCCCAAGAATCATTGGCTAACAAAACTGATTGTGCAAAACGCCCACAGTAACGTGTTACATGGTGGGGTAGCTGACACACTTTGTCATATACGACAGTCCTACTGGATACCTCAAGGTCGACAAAGTGTGAAAAAGCAAATAAAGGACTGTATTACTTGTCGTCACTATGATATGCGAGTATGTCAGTATCCAGGTCCACCTCCATATCCCTCTGAAAGAGTTTGTCATATCACTCCATTTGAGGTGACAGGTGTAGATTACACTGGACCAATAATTTTAACCAAAACAGTTGACAAAGTTCCCATCAAGGTGTACATCTGTTTGTTCACTTGTGCTACAACTAGAGCAGTACATCTAGAAGTAGCCACTGACATGTCTGCTGAAACTTTTATCAAATTATTCAGAAGGTTTGCAGCCAGAAGGGCATGTCCCAGACTGATGATTTCAGATAATGCAACGAACTTTGTTGCTGGTGCTGCTTATATAAGCAAGATCTTTGATCAACCAGAAGTACAACAGATGCTGAATCAACGCAGATGTCGTTGGAGATACATTCCTCCTAAATCTCCATGGCACGGCGGATTTTATGAAAGAATGATCGGCATTGTAAAGCGTTGTTTAAGGAAGACTCTTCATCGTCAGAGAATAGACTTAGAAGAATTCCGTACAGTTGTGACTGAAATAGAAAATAGAGTCAACAACAGACCTCTAACTTATGTTACCGATGATCTGGACAATTTAGAAGTGTTAAGTCCATCTCATTTACTCCATGTCAGAAGGCTCGAACCTGTTCCTCCCATGAATGATAAAGAAATCATAGAGGATCCTACTTATTTCGAACCTGAGCAACTCAGACGTAAATTCAAACACCTTAATAAAGTGATTGAATGTTGGGAGAAAATTTGGCGAGAAGACTATCTCACCTCATTGAGAGAACACTTCTATGGAGCTGGTGTTCCTGAAAATCAAAAGTCCTTAAGACCTGGTGACATAGTGATTATCGACAATGATGGTCCGAGGTCCCAATGGCCACTTGGAAAAATTGTGACCATATATCCTGATGCAAATGGAATCATCAGGACAGTTGATGTTTTGAGCAAAGGTGTAGTGAATAAGCGGACAATAAATAAACTAGTGCCGTTAGAATTACACAGTGTTGAAAACAAAATTAGTGATTCTCCAGAAACCACACAGACTAAAGCTGTTCAGAAAAGACAAGCAGCAGTGGTGGCGAGTGAGAAAATTAAATTAATGTTAAGTGATGAATAGTTCACCTGCAGCGAACCTCCGCCGGCCCCCAGTGTGGAGAAATTTTCTCCAGGAAGGGGGTATCAGCCCCCTTCAGCCCCTTCAGCCCCTTTCAGCCCTGAGTGGCCAAGCCCTCAGAAGGGGCGAGCGTCTTGTTTACTGCTAGAGTGAGTAATTGATCACAGATGCTATGCCACGTAGTCAAGTGACCTCTGCTCCTTGCAGCGGTGTTGCAAAGTGTATTTTTATAAGAGACAGTACATCTCTTACTTAGCAGGACAATTAAGGAAAATCCTGCTCCCACTTTATTACCATAGTAAAAATAGTGTACATTGTTGTCTATGCTTAAGACAGCAAGAAACAAACATTCTGCTTTGCTTCATCGAGGAGGTGACAAGGATGCAAGGTACTAGGTCAGCGTTTTTTTTTTTGTGCTAGGGCAGTGACGGCTTGGGGCAGTGTGACCCCTCAAGGAAGGTTCCTTGATGTTGGTGAGGGGCTCTTGATTTAGGGAATTGGAACTGTGCTCCAGTTCCCCGAATTAAGCCTGAATGCCTTCCACATCCCCCCCCAGGTGCTGTATAATCCTCCGGGTTTAGCACTTCCCCCTTAATTATAATAATAATAATTGGGGCAGTGTGGCGACGCGAGACTATCTTTGACTCTATGGAGAGTGACACTGATGCCAGGATACTGATCTGTGCGTTAGTGTGAACAAAGTGTCTCTAACACAAACACTTAAGAGAAGTGTGATCAGCTTCTCTTGTGATACATTGTGAACAATAAAGACAAATCTTGTGGAACATAGTGTACCAGTGTGCGTTTCCTAGACAATGGAAGACGTGGACATCCAAGGACACTTCAGCTTCTATCAAGTCACCGATACCTGTCGAAGGTGTTGAGAACACCATAGCTCACGTTACAAAGAGCAAGGTATGTTACGAATTTCTTGTAGATCGGGGGATTGCGCAATTCTTGAGTCACAAGGAGTTTGTAATCAACCTATAATCGGCAGTAAGGTGTGGACTTTTGAGTCCAAACAAGTAGGTATTTCGTCAGCCATCATCGAATGAAATATGCTGACATAACACCCCCTAGGGGTAATTTATACTTACAAATTGTATCTCTTGACAGCCCAATGTTGTGATGGTTTCGACAGCTTCTAGACCTCGTCTGCAGGGGCGGCTGTGTAGACGATTTGCTGTCATTTATCAGCTAAGTGTTCATTATATATAGTTATAAATTATATCTTAGCTGGTAAGGCCAAAATTCTCAACATTACGAGTGTTTCTGTTAATATTACGTGTGTTTCTGTTAATATTACGAGTGTTTCTGTTAATATTACGTGTGTTTCTGTTAATATTACGAGTGTTTCTGTTAATATTACGAGTGTTTCTGTCAATATTACGAGTGTTTCTGTTAATATTACGAGTGTTTCTGTTAATATTACGAGTGTTTCTGTTAATATTACGAGTGTTTCTGTTAATATTACGAGTATTTCTGTTAATATTACGAGTGTTTCTGTTAATATTACGAGTGTTTCTGTTAATATTACGAGTGTTTCTGTTAATATTACGAGTGTTTCTGTTAATATTACGAGTGTTTCTGTTAATATTACGAGTGTTTCTGTTAACATTACGTGTGTTTCTGTTAATATTACGAGTGTTTCTGTTAATATTACGAGTGTTTCTGTTAATATTACGAGTGTTTCTGTTAATATTACGAGTGTTTCTGTTAATATTACGAGTGTTTCTGTTAATATTACGAGTGTTTCTGTTAATATTACGAGTGTTTCTGTTAATATTACGAGTGTTTCTGTTAATATTACGAGTGTTTCTGTTAATATTACGAGTGTTTCTGTTAATATTACGAGTGTTTCTGTTAATATTACGAGTGTTTCTGTTAATATTACGAGTGTTTCTGTTAATATTACGAGTGTTTCTGTTAATATTACGAGTGTTTCTGTTAATATTACGTGTGTTTCTGTTAATATTACGAGTGTTTCTGTTAATATTACGAGTGTTTCTGTTAATATTACGAGTGTTTCTGTTAATATTACGTGTGTTTCTGTTAATAATTGATATGAAGAGCTGCAAGAGGCACATGTTTGTTAGTGGGATGAATTGTAAAGGACCTGCCTAGTATGGGCCAGCAGGCCTCCTGCAGTGTTCCTCCTTTCTTATGTTATGTATTAGAGGTTACTAAATGTCTCCTTTCTGTCTGTCTGAACTTACCTAAACGTGGTTGTAATCTACACCTGTACACCTCTGTTGGTTATCCTGGCTGTCACTCTCAGTACAGTCAGGTTATCCTGGCTGTCACTCTCAGTACAGTCAGGTTATCCTGGCTGTCACTCTCAGTACAGTCAGGTTATCCTGGCTGTCACTCTCAGTACAGTCAGGTTATCCTGGCTGTCACTCTCAGTACAGTCAGGTTATCCTGGCTGTCACTCTCAGTACAGTCAGGTTATCCTGGCTGTCACTCTCAGTACAGTCAGGTTATCCTGGCTGTCACTCTCAGTACAGTTAGGTTATCCTGGCTGTCACTCTCAGTACAGTCAGGTTATCCTGGCTGTCACTCTCAGTACAGTCAGGTTATCCTGGCTGTCACTCTCAGTACAGTTAGGTTATCCTGGCTGTCACTCTCAGTACAGTCAGGTTATCCTGGCTGTCACTCTCAGTACAGTCAGGTTATCCTGGCTGTCACTCTCAGTACAGTCAGGTTATCCTGGCTGTCACTCTCAGTACAGTCAGGTTATCCTGGCTGTCACTCTCAGTACAGTCAGGTTATCCTGGCTGTCACTCTCAGTACAGTCAGGTTATCCTGGCTGTCACTCTCAGTAGAGTCAGGTTATCCTGGCTGTCACTCTCAGTAGAGTCAGGTTATCCTGGCTGTCACTCTCAGTAGAGTCAGGTTATCCTGGCTGTCACTCTCAGTACAGTCAGATTATCCTGGCTGTCGCTCTCAGTAGAGGCAGGTTATCCTGGTTGTCACTCTCAGTACAGTCAGGTTATCCTGGCTGTCACTCTCAGTACAGTCAGGTTATCCTGGCTGTCACTCTCAGTACAGTCAGGTTATCCTGGCTGTCACTCTCAGTAGAGTCAGGTTATCCTGGCTGTCACTC
>NW_027197293.1:52500-55000 GCF_038502225.1 Cherax quadricarinatus | reverse complement strand
AGATCTTCGTTGTTGTTGGTTCACCGGTACTCTCCCGGCCCAGATCTTCGTTGTTGTTGGTTCACCGGTACTCTCCCGGCCCAGATCTTCGTTGTTGTTGGTTCACCGGTACTCTCCCGGCCCAGATCTTTATTGTTGTTGTTTCACCGGTACTCTC
Source organism: Cherax quadricarinatus (assembly GCF_038502225.1). Taxonomy (NCBI): domain Eukaryota; kingdom Metazoa; phylum Arthropoda; class Malacostraca; order Decapoda; family Parastacidae; genus Cherax; species Cherax quadricarinatus. The sequence continues at coordinate 54,843 of NW_027197293.1, read as the reverse complement.
CCGGCCCAGATCTTCGTTGTTGTTGGTTCACCGGTACTCTCCCGGCCCAGATCTTCGTTGTTGTTGGTTCACCGGTACTCTCCCGGCCCAGATCTTTATTGTTGTTGGTTCACCGGTACTCTCCCGGCCCAGATCTTCGTTGTTGTTGGTTCACCGGTACTCTCCCGGCCCAGATCTTTATTGTTGTTGGTTCACCGGTACTCTCCCGGCCCAGATCTTTGTTGTTGGTTCACCGGTACTCTCCCGGCCCAGATCTTCGTTGTTGTTGGTTCACCGGTACTCTCCCGGCCCAGATCTTTATTGTTGTTGGTTCACCGGTACTCTCCCGGCCCAGATCTTTATTGTTGTTGGTTCACCGGTACTCTCCCGGCCCAGATCTTTATTGTTGTTGGTTCACCGGTACTCTCCCGGCCCAGATCTTTATTGTTGTTGTTTCACCGGTACTCTCCCGGCCCAGATCTTTATTGTTGTTGGTTCACCGGTACTCTCCCGGCCCAGATCTTCGTTGTTGTTGGTTCACCGGTACTCTCCCGGCCCAGATCTTCGTTGTTGTTGGTTCACCGGTACTCTCCCGGCCCAGATCTTTATTGTTGTTGTTTCACCGGTACTCTCCCGGCCCAGATCTTTATTGTTGTTGGTTCACCGGTACTCTCCCGGCCCAGATCTTTATTGTTGTTGGTTCACCGGTACTCTCCCGGCCCAGATCTTCGTTGTTGTTGGTTCACCGGTACTCTCCCGGCCCAGATCTTCGTTGTTGTTGGTTCACCGGTACTCTCCCGGCCCAGATCTTCGTTGTTGTTGGTTCACCGGTACTCTCCCGGCCCAGATCTTCGTTGTTGTTGGTTCACCGGTACTCTCCCGGCCCAGATCTTCGTTGTTGTTGGTTCACCGGTACTCTCCCGGCCCAGATCTTTATTGTTGTTGTTTCACCGGTACTCTCCCGGCCCAGATCTTTATTGTTGTTGGTTCACCGGTACTCTCCCGGCCCAGATCTTCGTTGTTGTTGGTTCACCGGTACTCTCCCGGCCCAGATCTTCGTTGTTGTTGTTCACCGGTACTCTCCCGGCCCAGATCTTTATTGTTGTTGTTTCACCGGTACTCTCCCGGCCCAGATCTTTATTGTTGTTGGTTCACCGGTACTCTCCCGGCCCAGATCTTTATTGTTGTTGGTTCACCGGTACTCTCCCGGCCCAGATCTTCGTTGTTGTTGGTTCACCGGTACTCTCCCGGCCCAGATCTTCGTTGTTGTTGGTTCACCGGTACTCTCCCGGCCCAGATCTTCGTTGTTGTTGGTTCACCGGTACTCTCCCGGCCCAGATCTTCGTTGTTGTTGGTTCACCGGTACTCTCCCGGCCCAGATCTTTATTGTTGTTGGTTCACCGGTACTCTCCCGGCCCAGATCTTTATTGTTGTTGGTTCACCGGTACTCTCCCGGCCCAGATCTTTATTGTTGTTGGTTCACCGGTACTCTCCCGGCCCAGATCTTTATTGTTGTTGGTTCACCGGTACTCTCCCGGCCCAGATCTTTATTGTTGTTGGTTCACCGGTACTCTCCCGGCCCAGATCTTTATTGTTGTTGGTTCACCGGTACTCTCCCGGCCCAGATCTTTATTGTTGTTGGTTCACCGGTACTCTCCCGGCCCAGATCTTTATTGTTGTTGGTTCACCGGTACTCTCCCGGCCCAGATCTTTATTGTTGTTGTTTCACCGGTACTCTCCCGGCCCAGATCTTTATTGTTGTTGTTTCACCGGTACTCTCCCGGCCCAGATCTTCGTTGTTGTTGGTTCACCGGTACTCTCCCGGCCCAGATCATCGTTGTTGTTGGTTCACCGGTACTCTCCCGGGCCAGATCATCGTTGTTGTTGGTTCACCGGTACTCTCCCGGGCCAGATCATCGTTGTTGTTGGTTCACCGGTACTCTCCCGGGCCAGATCATCGTTGTTGTTGTTTCACCGGTACTCTCCCGGCCCAGATCTTTATTGTTGTTGGTTCACCGGTACTCTCCCGGCCCAGATCTTCGTTGTTGTTGGTTCACCGGTACTCTCCCGGCCCAGATCTTCGTTGTTGTTGGTTCACCGGTACTCTCCCGGCCCAGATCATCGTTGTTGTTGGTTCACCGGTACTCTCCCGGTCCAGATCTCCGCACACTAGGCTACTTTACTTTTTGAAGATTATAGGATTATTTTTTCTCACTCAATTCCTTATTAATATATACTAATGTTTATTATAACAATAATTACGGGTGCACACGTGTGTTTGTATGTGCGTACTTGTTTACTGGTGCACACGTGTGTTTGTATGTGCGTACTTGTTTACTGGTGCACACGTGTGTTTGTATGTGC
>NW_027197293.1:30000-47500 GCF_038502225.1 Cherax quadricarinatus | reverse complement strand
TACTGGTAGTTGATCCTGTACTGGTAGTTGATCCTGTACTGGTAGTTGTTCCAGTACTGGTTGTTCCTGTACTGGTAGTTGTTCCTGTACTGTTACTTGATCCTGTACTGGTAGTTGATCCTGTACTGGTAGTTGTTCCTATACTGGTTGTTTCTGTACTGGTAGTTGATCCTGTACTGGTAGTTGATCCTGTACTGTTAGTTGTTCCTGTACTGTTAGTTGATCCTGTACTGGTAGTTGTTCCTGTACTGGTAGTTGATCCTGTACTGTTAGTTGTTCCTGTACTGTTAGTTGTTCCTGTACTGTTAGTTGATCCTGTACTGGTAGTTGTTCCTGTACTGGTAGTTGATCCTGAACTGGTAGTTGATCCTGTACTGTTAGTTGCTCCTGTACTGTTGTTCCTGTACTGTTAGTACAGGAACAACTAACAGTACAGGAACAACTAACAGTATAGGAACAACTAACAGTACAGGAACACTGTTAGTTGATCCTGTACTAGTAGTTGATCCTGTACTGGTAGTTGATCCTGTACTGGTAGTTGATCCTGTACTGGTAGTTGATCCTGTACTGTTAGTTGTTCCTGTACTGTTAGTTGATCCTGTACTGGTAGTTGTTCCTGTACTGGTAGTTGATCCTGTACTGTTAGTTGTTCCTGTACTGTTAGTTGTTCCTGTACTGTTAGTTGATCCTGTACTGGTAGTTGTTCCTGTACTGGTAGTTGATCCTGAACTGGTAGTTGATCCTGTACTGTTAGTTGTTCCTGTACTGTTGTTCCTGTACTGTTAGTACAGGAACAACTAACAGTACAGGAACAACTAACAGTACAGGAACAACTAACAGTACAGGAACACTGTTAGTTGATCCTGTACTAGTAGTTGATCCTGTACTGGTAGTTGATCCTGTACTGGTAGTTGATCCTGTACTGGTAGTTGATCCTGTACTGGTAGTTGATCCTGTACTGTTAGTTGATCCTGTACTGGTAGTTGATCCTGTACTGGTAGTTGTTCCTGTACTTTTAGTTGATCGTGTACTGTTAGTTGTTCCTGTACTGGTAGATGTTCCTGTACTGTTAGTTGATCCTGTACTGTTAGTTGTTCCTGTACTGTTAGTTGATCCTGTACTGGTAGTTGTTCCTGTACTGGTAGTTGATCCTGTACTGGTAGTTGTTCCTGTACTGGTAGTTGATCCTGTACTGGTAGTTGATCCTGTACTGGTAGTTGATCCTGTACTGGTAGTTGATCCTGTACTGTTAGTTGATCCTGTACTGGTAGTTGATCCTGTACTGGTAGTTGATCCTGTACTGGTAGTTGTTCCTGTACTTTTAGTTGATCGTGTACTGTTAGTTGTTCCTGTACTGGTAGATGTTCCTGTACTGTTAGTTGATCCTGTACTGTTAGTTGTTCCTGTACTGTTAGTTGATCCTGTACTGGTAGTTGTTCCTGTACTGGTAGTTGATCCTGTACTGGTAGTTGTTCCTGTACTGGTAGTTGATCCTGTACTGTTACTTGTTCCTGTACTGGTAGTTGATCCTGTACTGGTAGTTGATCCTGTACTGTTAGTTGTTCTTGTACTGTTAGTTGATCCTGTACTGGTAGTTGTTCCTGTACTGGTAGTTGATTCTGTACTGCTAGTTGATGCTGTACTGGTAGTTGATTCTGTACTGCTAGTTGATCCTGTACTGGTAGTTGATCCTGTACTGTTAGTTGTTCCTGTACTGTTAGTTGTTCCTGTACTGTTAGTTGATCCTGTACTGTTAGTTGTTCCTGTACTGTTAGTTGTTCCTGTACTGTTAGTTGATCCTGTACTGGTAGTTGTTCATGAACTGGTAGTTGATCATGTACTGTTACTTGTTACTGTACTGGTAGTTGATCCTGTACTGGTAGTTGATCCTGTACTGTTAGTTGTTCCTGTACTGTTAGTTGTTCCTGTACTGTTAGTTGATCCTGTACTGGTAGTTGTTAGTTGTTACTGTACTGGTAGTTGATCCTGTACTGGTAGTTGATCCTGTACTGTTAGTTGTTCCTGTACTGTTAGTTGTTATTGTACTGTTAGTACAGGAACAACTAACAGTACAGGAACAAATAACAGTACAGGAACAACTAACAGTACAGGAACAACTGTTAGTTGATCCTGTACTGGTAGTTGATCCTGTACTGGTAGTTGATCCTGTACTGGTAGTTGATCCTGTACTGGTAGTTGATCCTGTGCTGGTAGTTGATCCTGTACTGGTAGTTGTTCATGTACTGGTAGTTGATCCTGTACTGGTAGTTGTTCCTGTACTGTTAGTTGATCCTGTACTGGTAGTTGATCCTGTACTGTTAGTTGATCCTGTACTGGTAGTTGATCCTGTACTGTTAGTTGATCCTGTACTGGTAGTTGATCCTGTGCTGGTAGTTGATCCTGTACTGGTAGTTGTTCCTGTACTGGTAGTTGATCCTGTACTGGTAGTTGTTCATGTACTGGTAGTTGATCCTGTACTGTTAGTTGTTCCTGTACTGTTAGTTGTTCTTGTACTGTTAGTTGATCCTGTACTGGTAGTTGATTCTGTACTGCTAGTTGATCCTGTACTGGTAGTTGATCCTGTACTGGTAGTTGATCCTGTACTGTTAGTTGTTCCTGTACTGTTAGTTGTTCCTGTACTGTTAGTTGTTCCTGTACTGTTAGTTGTTCCTGTACTGTTAGTTGTTCCTGTACTGGTAGTTGTTCCTGTACTGGTAGTTGATCCTGTACTGTTAGTTGTTCCTGTACTGTTAGTTGTTCCTGTACTGTTAGTTGTTCCTGTACTGGTAGTTGATCCTGTACTGGTAGTTGATCCTGTACTGTTAGTTGTTCCTGTACTGTTAGTTGTTCCTGTACTGTTAGTTGTTCCTGTACTGTTAGTTGTTCCTGTACTGTTAGTTGTTCCTGTACTGTTAGTTGTTCCTGTACTGTTAGTTGTTCCTGTACTGTTAGTTGATCCTGTACTGGTAGTTGTTCCTGTACTGGTAGTTGATCCTGTACTGTTAGTTGTTCCTGTACTGTTAGTTGTTCTTGTACTGTTAGTTGATCCTGTACTGGTAGTTGTTCCTGTACTGGTAGTTGATTCTGTACTGCTAGTTGATCCTGTACTGGTAGTTGATCCTGTACTGGTAGTTGATCCTGTACTGGTAGTTGATCCTGTACTGTTAGTTGTTCCTGTACTGTTAGTTGTTCCTGTACTGTTAGTTGTTCCTGTACTGTTAGTTGTTCCTGTACTGTTAGTTGATCCTGTACTGGTAGTTGTTCCTGTACTGGTAGTTGATTCTGTACTGCTAGTTGATGCTGTACTGGTAGTTGATTCTGTACTGCTAGTTGATCCTGTACTGGTAGTTGATCCTGTACTGTTAGTTGTTCCTGTACTGTTAGTTGTTCCTGTACTGTTAGTTGTTCCTGTACTGTTAGTTGTTCCTGTACTGTTAGTTGATCCTGTACTGGTAGTTGTTCCTGTACTGGTAGTTGATTCTGTACTGCTAGTTGATCCTGTACTGGTAGTTGATCCTGTACTGTTAGTTGTTCCTGTACTGTTAGTTGTTCCTGTACTGTTAGTTGTTCCTGTACTGTTAGTTGTTCCTGTACTGTTAGTTGATCCTGTACTGGTAGTTGTTCCTGAACTGGTAGTTGATCATGTACTGTTAGTTGTTACTGTACTGGTAGTTGATCCTGTACTGGTAGTTGATCCTGTACTGTTAGTTGTTCCTGTACTGTTAGTTGTTATTGTACTGTTAGTACAGGAACAACTAACAGTACAGGAACAAATAACAGTACAGGAACAACTAACAGTACAGGAACAACTGTTAGTTGATCCTGTACTGGTAGTTGATCCTGTACTGGTAGTTGATCCTGTACTGGTAGTTGATCCTGTACTGGTAGTTGTTCCTGTTCTGTTAGTTGATCCTGTACTGTTAGTTGTTCCTGTACTGTTAGTTGTTCTTGTACTGTTAGTTGATCCTGTACTGGTAGTTGATCCTGTACTGGTAGTTGATCCAGTACTGGTAGTTGTTCCTGTACTGGTTGTTCCTGTACTGGTAGTTGATCCTGTACTGGTAGTTGTTCCTGTTCAGGTAGTTGTTCCTGTACTGGTAGTTGATCCTGTACTGGTAGTTCTTCCTGTACTGGTAGTTGATCCTGTACAGGTAGTTGTTCCTGTACTGGTAGTTGATCCTGTACTGTTAGTTGATCCTGTACTGGTAGTTGATACTGTACTGGTAGTTGATCCTGTACTGGTAGTTCTTCATGTTCTGGTTGTTCCTGTACTGGTAGTTGATCCTGTACTGGTAGTTGTTCCTGTACTGGTAGTGTATCCTGTACTGGTAGTTGATCCTGTACTGTTAGTTGTTCCTGTACTGGTAGTTGATCCTGTACTGGTAGTTTTTCCTGTACTGGTAGTTGATCCTGCACTGGTAGTTGTTCCTGTACTGGTAGTTGATCCTGTACCGGTAGTTGATCCTGTACTGGCAGTTGATCCTGTACTGGTAGTTGATCCTGTACTGGTAGTTGATCCTGTACTGTTAGTTGATCCTGTACTGGTAGTTGTTCCTGTACTGTTAGTTGTTCCTGTACTGTTAGTTGTTCCTGTACTGTTAGTTGTTCTTGTACTGTTAGTTGATCCTGTACTGGTAGTGGATCCGGTACTGGTAGTTGATCCTGTACTGGTAGTTGATCCTGTACTGGTAGTTGATCCTGTACTGGTAGTTGATCCTGCACTGGTAGTTGATCCTGTACTGGTAGTTGATCCTGTACTGGTAGTTGATCCTGCACTGGTAGTTGATCCTGTACTGGTATTTGATCCTGTACTGTTAGTTGTTCCTGTACTGTTAGTTGATCCTGTACTGGTAGTTGATCCTGTACTGGTAGTGGATCCTGCACTGGTAGTTGATCCTGTACTGGTAGTTGATCCTGCACTGGTAGTTGATCTTGTACTGGTAGTTGTTCCTGTACTGGTTGTTCCTGTATTGGTAGTTGATCTGTACTGGTAGTTGTTCCTGTACTGTTAGTTGATCCTGTACTGGTAGTTGATCCTGTACTGTTAGTTGTTCCTGTACTGTTAGTTGATCCTGTACTGGTAGTTGTTCCTGTACTGGTAGTTGATCCTGTACTGGTAATTGATCCTGTACTGGTAGTTGTTCCTGTACTGGTAGTTGATCCTGTACTGGTAGTTGTTCCTGTACTGGTAGTTGATCCTGTACTGGTAATTGATCCTGTACTGGTAGTTGTTCCTGTACTGGTAGTTGATCCTGTACTGGTAGTTGTTCCTGCACTGGTAGTAGATCCTGTACTGGTAGTTGATCCTGCACTTGTAGTTGATCCTGTACTGGTAGTTGTTCCTGTACTGGTAGTAGATCCTGTACTGGTAGTTGATCCTGTACTGGTAGTTGATCCTGTACTGTTAGTTGTTCCTGTACTGTTAGTTGATCCTGTACTGGTAGTTGTTCCTGTACTGGTAGTTGATCCTGTACTGGTAGTTGATCCTGTACTGTTAGTTGTTCCTGTACTGTTAGTTGATCCTGTACTGTTAGTTGTTCCTGTACTGTTAGTTGTTCCTGTACTGGTAGTTGATCCTGTACTGTTAGTTGTTCCTGTACTGTTAGTTGATCCTGTACTGTTAGTTGATCCTGTACTGTTAGTTGATCCTGTACTGTTAGTTGTTCTTGTACTTGTAGTTGTTCCTGTACTGGTAATTGATCCTGTACTGGTAGTTGATCCTGTACTGGTAGTTGTTCCTGTACTGTTAGTTGATCCTGTACTGTTAGTTGTTCCTGTACTGTTAGTTGTTCTTGTACTGTTAGTTGTTCCTGTACTGGTAGTTGTTCCTGTACTGGTAGTTGATCCTGTACTGGTAGTTGATCTTGTACTGGTAGTTGTTCCTGTACTGGTTGTTCCTGTACTGGTAGTTGATCCTGTACTGGTAGTTGTTCCTGTACTGGTAGTTGATCCTGTACTGGTAGTTGTTCCTGTACTGGTAGTTGTTCCTGTACTGGTAGTTGATCCTGTATTGGTAGTTGTTCCTGTACTGGTTGTTCCTGTACTGGTAGTTGATCCTGTACTGTTAGTTGTTCCTGTACTGTTAGTTGTTCCTGTACTGTTAGTTGTTCTTGTACTGTTAGTTGATCCTGTACTGGTAGTTGATCCTGTACTGGTAGTTGATCCCGTACTGGTAGTTCTTCTGTACTGGTTGTTCCTGTACTGGTAGTTGATCCTGTACTGGTAGTTGTTATTGTACTGGTAGTTGATCCTGTACTAGTAATTGATCCTGTACTGGTAGATGTTCCTGTACTGGTAGTTGTTCCTGTACTGGTAGTTGATCCTGTACTGGTAGTTGTTATTGTTCTGGTAGTTGATCCTGTACTGGTAATTGATCCTGTACTGGTAGTTGTTCCTGTACTGGTAGTTGTTCCTGTACTGTTAGTTGATCCTGTACTGTTAGTTGTTCCTGTACTGTTAGTTGTTCTTGTACTGTAAGTTGATCCTGTACTGGTAGTTGATCCTGTAGTGGTAGTTGATCCTGTACTGGTAGTTGTTCCTGTACTGGTTGTTCCTGTACTGGTAGTTGATCCTGTACTGGTAGTTGTTCCTGTATTGGTAGTTGATCCTGTACTGGAAGTTGTTCCTGTATTGGTAGTTGATCCTGTACTGGAAGTTGTTCCAGTACTGGTAGTTGTTCCTGTATTGGTAGTTGATCCTGTACTGGTAGTTGATCCTGTACTGGTAGTTGATCCTGTACTGGTAGTTGATCCTGTACTGTTAGTTGTTCCTGTACTGGTAGTTGTTCCTGTATTGGTAGTTGATCCTGTACTGGTAGTTGAACCTGTACTGGTAGTTGTTCCTGTACTGGTAGTTGATCCTGTACTGGTAGTTGTTCCTGTACTGTTAGTTGATCCTGAACTGGTAGTTGACCCTGTACTGGTAGTTGTTCCTGTACTGGTAGTTGATCCTGTACTGTTAGTTGTTCCTGTACTGTTAGTTGATCCTGTACTGGTAGTTGTTCCTGTACTGTTAGTTGTTCCTGTACTGTTAGTTCTTCTTGTACTGTTAGTTGATCCTGTACTGGTAGTTGATACTGTACTGGTAGTTGATCATGTACTGGTAGTTGTTCATGTTCTGGTTGTTCCTGTACTGGTAGTTGATCCTGTACTGGTAGTTGTTCCTGTACTGGTAGTTGATCTTGTACTGGAAGTTGATCCTGTACTGGTAGTTGATCCTGTACTGGTAGTTGATCCTGTACTGGTAGTTGTTCCTGTACTGGTAGTTGATCTTGTACTGGAAGTTGATCCTGTACTGGTAGTTGTTCCTGAACTGGTAGTTGATCCTGTACTGGTAGTTGTTCCTGTACTGGTAGTTGATCCTTCACTGGTAGTTGTTCCTGAACTGGTAGTTGATCCTGTACTGGTAGTTGTTCCTGTACTGGTAGTTGATCCTGTACTGGCAGTTGATCCTGTACTATTAGTTGATACTGTACTGGTAGTTGTTCCTGTACTGTTAGTTGTTCCTGTACTGTTAGTTGTTCTTGTACTGTTAGTTGATCCTGTACTGGTAGTGGATCCTGTACTGGTAGTTGATCCTGTACTGGTAGTTGAACCTGTACTGGTAGTTGATCCTGTACTGGTAGTTGATCCTGCACTGGTAGTTAATCCTGTGCTGGTAGTTGATCCTGTACTGTTAGTTGTTCCTGTACTGTTAGTTGTTCCTGTACTGTTAGTTGTTCTTGTACTGTTAGTTGATCCTGTACTGGTAGTTGATCCTGCACTGGTAGTTGATCTTGTACTGGTAGTTGTTCCTGTACTGGTTGTTCCTGTACTGGTAGTTGATCCTGTACTGGTAGTTGTTCCTGTACTGGTAGTTGATCCTGTACTGGTAATTGATCCTCTACTGGTAGTTGTTCCTGTACTGGTAGTTGTTCCTGTACTGGTAGTTGTTCCTGTACTTTTAGTTGTTCCTCTACTGTTAGTTGATCCTGTACTGGTAGTTGTTCCTGTACTGGTAATTGATCCTGTACTGGTAGCTGATCCTGTACTTGTAGTTGTTCCTCTACTGGTTTTTCCTGTACTGGTAGTTGTTCCTGTACTGGTAGTTGTTCCTGTACTTTTAGTTGTTCCTCTACTGTTAGTTGATCCTGTACTGGTAGTTGATCCTGTACTGGTAGTTGATCCTTTACTGGTAGTTGTTCCTCTACCATCAGTTGTTCCTGTACTGGAAGTTGTTCCTGTACTGGTAGTTGATCCTGTAATGGTAGTTGTTCCTGTACTGGTAGTTGATCGTGTACTGTTAGTTGTTCCTGTACTGGTAGTTGATCCTGTACTGGTAGTTAATCCTGTACTGGTAGTTGTTCCTGTACTGGTAGTTGTTCCTGTACTGTTAGTTGTTCCTGTACTGTTAGTTGTTATTGTACTGTTAGTACAGGAACAACTAACAGTACAGGAACAAATAACAGTACAGGAACAACTAACAGTACAGGAACAACTGTTAGTTGATCCTGTACTGATAGTTGATCCTGTACTGGTAGTTGATCCTCTACTGGTAGTTGATCCTGTACTGGTAGTTGATCCTGTACTCTTAGTTGTATGTGTACTGTTAGTTGTTCTTGTACTGTTAGTTGATCCTGTACTGTTAGTTGTACCTGTACTGTTAGTTGTTCTTGTACTGTTAGTTGATCCTGTACTGGTAGTTGTTCTTGTACTGTTAGTTGATCCTGTTCTGGTAGTTGATCCTGTACAGGTAGTTGATCCTGTACTGGTAGTTGTTCCTGTACTGGTTATTCCTGTACTGGTAGTTGATCCTGTACTGGTAGTTGTTCCTGTACTGGTAGTTGATCCTGTACTGGTAGTTGTTCCGGTACTGGTAGTTGATCCTGTACTGGTAGTTGTTCCTGTACTGGTAGTTGATCCTGTACAGGTAGTTGATCCTGTACTGGTAGTTGATCCTGTACTGGTAGTTGATCCTGTACTGGTAGTTGATCCTGTACTGGTAGTTGATCCTGTACTGGTAGTTGATCCTGTACTGGTAGTTGATCCTGTTCTGGTAGTTATTCCTGTACTGTTAGTTGATCCTGTACTGGTAGTTGTTCCTGTACTGTTAGTTGATCCTGTACTGGTAGTTGTTCCTGTACTGGTAGTTGATCCTGCATTGCTAGTTGATCCTGTACTGGTAGTTGATCCTGTACTGGTAGTTGATCCTGTATTGTTAGTTGTTCCTGTACTGTTAGTTGTTCCTGTACTAAGAGTACAGGAACAACTAACAGTACAAGAACAATTGTTAGTTGATCCTGTACTGGTAGTTGCTCCTGTACTGGTAGTTGATCCTGTACTGGTAGTTGTTCCTGTACTGTCAGTTGATCGTGTACTGTTAGTTGTTCTTGTACTGGTAGTTCATCCTGTACTGGTAGTTGATCCTGTACTGGTAGTTGATCCTGTACTGGTAGTTGATCCTGTACTGTTAGTTGTTCCTGTACTGTTAGTTGTTCCTGTACTGTTAGTTGTTCTTGTACTGTTAGTTGATCCTGTACTGGTAGTTGATCCTGTACTGGTAGTTGATCCTGTACTGGTAGTTGTTCCTGTACTGGTTGTTCCTGTGCTGGTAGTTGATCCTGTGCTGGTAGTTGTTATTGTACTGGTAGTTGATCCTGTACTGGTAGTTGATCCTGTACTGGTAGTTGTTCCTGAACTGGAAGTTGATCCTGTACTGGTAGTTGTTCCTGTACTGTTAGTTGTTCCTGTACTGTTAGTTGATCCTGTACTGGTAGTTGTTCCTGTACTGTTAGTTGTTCCTGTACTGTTAGTTGATCCTGTACTGGTAGTTGTTCCTGTACTGGTAGTTGATCCTGTACTGTTAGTTGTTCCTATACTGTTAGTTGTTCCTGTACTGTTAGTTGATCCTGTACTGGTAGTTGCTCCTGTACTGGTAGTTGATTCTGTACTGCTAGTTGATCCTGTACTGGTAGTTGATCCTGTACTGGTAGTTGTTCCTGAACTGGAAGTTGATCCTGTACTGGTAGTTGTTCCTGTACTGTTAGTTGTTCCTGTACTGTTAGTTGATCCTGTACTGGTAGTTGTTCCTGTACTGTTAGTTGTTCCTGTACTGTTAGTTGATCCTGTACTGGTAGTTGTTCCTGTACTGGTAGTTGATCCTGTACTGTTAGTTGTTCCTATACTGTTAGTTGTTCCTGTACTGTTAGTTGATCCTGTACTGGTAGTTGCTCCTGTACTGGTAGTTGATTCTGTACTGCTAGTTGATCCTGTACTGGTAGTTGATCCTGTACTGGTAGTTGATCCTGTACTGTTAGTTGTTCCTGTACTGTTAGTTGTTCCTGTACTGTTAGTTGTTCCTGTACTGTTAGTTGTTCCTGTACTGTTAGTTGATCCTGTACTGGTAGTTGTTCCTGAACTGGTAGTTGATCCTGTGCTGGTAGTTGATCCTGTACTGGTAGTTGATCCTGTACTGGTAGTTGATCCTGTGCTGGTAGTTGATCCTGTACTGGTAGTTGATCCTCTACTGGTAGTTGATCCTGTACTGGTAGTTGATCCTGTACTGGTAGTTGATCCTGTACTGGTAGTTGATCCTGTACTGGTAGTTGATCCTGTACTGGTAGTTGATCCTGTGCTGGTAGTTGATCCTGTACTGGTAGTTGATCCTGTACTGGTAGTTGATAATGTACTGGTAGTTGATCCTGTACTGGTAGTTGATCCTGTACTGTTAGTTGATCCTGTACTGGTAGTTGATCCTGTACTGGTAGTTGATCCTGTACTGGTAGTTGATCCTGCACTGGTAGTTGATCCTGTGCTGGTAGTTGATCCTGTACTGTTAGTTGTTCCTGTACTGTTAGTTGTTCTTGTACTGTTAGTTGATCCTGTACTGGTAGTTGATCCTGCACTGGTAGTTGATCTTGTACTGGTAGTTGTTCCTGTACTGGTTGTTCCTGTACGGGTAGTTGATCCTGTACTGGTAGTTGATCCTGTACTGTTAGTTGTTCCTATATTGTTAGTTGTTCCATGGTCTGGAATGTTATGAAACTGAAGTATGAGAATACAGTCATAAATACTGTGGAAGGTGAGCTGGAAGATCTGGAAGATGTTGCAGGGGACGGGATTCACTGGTACAAGTAAGAAGGCAGGTCCATCTGGAATCCAACCCTTCTCACTCATAGTTAGGCGAATTTCTTGAGTCATAGTTAGAACATAAGAACATAAGAACGAAGGAACACTGCAGAAGGCCTACTGGCCCATGCGAGGCAGGTCCAAGTCTCCTACCCGCTTAAGCCAATGCACCCAACCTTGTCAGGTCAGGTCACATTGACTTAAAGGAGGAACACGGCAACCGACCTGGTAGCACAAGCTATCAGGTCCAACTCACACCCAACCACATCCACTCATGTATTTATCCAACCTATTTTTAAAGCTACACAACGTTGGCGATGAAGTGTGAAAGATGTCCTCTGTACCAAGATACCGTTGTGTTGCAGTGTCTGAAAATGGTATAAAATATCGACATGCTTCAGCTTCATATTGTTCCAGACCATGGACCAGGCTGAGGGACTGACCACCTCAAATACTATTTCTCTAAGGTTGACGGACTGATTACATCATCTTCATTTCACTACTCAACCTCTATATTTGACTGAAGAAGCCTACTGTGTAGACGAAACGTTTGAACAATATAGATACCCAACTGGTGCACGTGTGTCTTGCTCATTAACGACTTGACAATGGTTCTCCGCCAACCAGCAGCTGTCAGCGTACTTCTAGGTGACCAGGGGCACGTGATGATGGCCAAAATTTGAGGTTTGGCCATTGGTCTCGTCCTGTCCTGGACTAAATCTGGGTTAGTTTAAAATTATTCCAACCACGGTAAAGTGGCTGGTACCGTGGCTTATTCTCACAGAGAGACTATGATAATGGTGGCCCGGTGGCCTGGTGGCTAAAGCTCCCGCTTTACACACGGAGGGCCCGGGTTCGATTCCCGGCGGGTGGAAACATTTCGAAACGTTTCCTTACACCTATTGTCCTGTTCACCTAGCAGCAAATAGGTACCTGGGTGTTAGTGGACTGGTGTGGGTCGCATCCTGGGTGTTAGTCGACTGGTGTGGGTGGCATCCTGGGGGACAAGATTAAGGACCACAATGGAAATAAGTTAGACAGTCCTCGATGACGCACTGACTTTCTTGGGTTATCCTGGGTGGCTAACCCTCCGGGGTTAAAAATCCGAACGAAATCTTATCTTATCTTAAGACGGCACCTGGCAGACTTGCTCCATCAAGACTATCTTCACATTCTCAGTGGAAATTAGCAAAGAACCCCAATGGAAATAAGTCACTCTGACTTTTTTGGGTTATTATAGGTTCTCTACACATATGCTGCTATGTATGATAATTCTATGTAACTATATTTGTGTATACCTGAATAAACTTACTCTCCTGTGAGGGGGGAGGGCATCCCAGCCCATCTATCATCAGCCGGAGCTAGGGGAGGCTAGGGAAAGGAGCTAAGATGTGGGAGTGGGGGGCGGGGTCCTCAGGCGTCTGCCTGTCTCCCATCATCTGCCGCAGCTAGCGAGGCTCCAGACCATACGGTAATCTAGGGTCGGGTGGAACCTCATAAGAGCCAACCATCGTGGAACTGATCCCATCATGGCTGGCATAAATTTGGAGCCTTCTTTCTGTGCTTTACCATCCCTTGTATCTCCTCTGTTCTGTTCCCTCCCTCTCTCACTCCGTTCCCTTATCTCTTATTTTATTCTCTTCTTTTTCACCCCCCTCCTCTCCTTTTTTTCCTTTCCCCTGCATCTCATTTTTTTTTATTAACATTATTACCGTTTGTCTCTTGTCTGTATACACCAACTGTGAATGCAAATGACGAGTCACGTGGGTATGATGTGGCATAGGTGAGCGAGATATAAAATGTCTGACAGCATCTTGCCCATGGTAGGTTTAGATCAGATATCTCCTGCCTCTAGCAATTATCGGACCCTTAGGACATAGGAACATATGAAAGGAGGAACACTGCTCAGGCTTACTGACCCATACTAGGCAGGTCCTCAAACCCAAACCCACTAACAAAAACATGTGCCCAACCCACTTTCAGCATTACCCATAGAATAAGCCTTGGTAATCCTATTAATTGATGTTCAACTCCCACCCAAATTCAGTCCCTCCAATGGTGGGTCATCAGCTGGCTAAAACCAGTGCCAGGAAACACTTTACCTACCTTGGGAAGGTAACCAAAATATAATTGCGTTTGTAAACTCTTCTCTGACTCAAGAAATATTAATGACACGATTGCAAACAAACCATACCCCGGCCGGGATTGAACTCGCGGTCAGAGAGTCTCAAAACTCCAGCCCGTCGCGTTAGCCACTAGACCGCGGGTTCAGTCCCGGCCGGGGGTATGGTTTGTTTGCTATCGTGTCATTACGATTTCGTGAGTCATGTTAACGGCAGTGAGGGGACTTGAGCTAGAGTTCGTCACGGCCACGCTAGCTGGAGATTCGTCTGTAAAAACTTGCATTTGTGGTCACAGTGGTGGCCTGTGCTAACCTTCCTATGGTGTAGAAATATACCTAGTTGGATGAATCTTATTGTGGCTAGCTGGTCTAGTGGCTAACGCGACGGGCTGGAGTTCTGAGACTCTCTGACCGCGGGTTCAATCCCGGCCGGGGTATGGTTTGTAAACTCTTCTGTCTTATGTGCGGGTTATTTGTGTATTGTTCAAGTCACGGTATTGTGCCTTTTAGTTCTGTACAGTAGTAGTGTACAGACACTCCAAAAGAGTTTGAAAAGTCAGATGATTGGTGTAACAATGTACAAAACGAGCAAAAGGGAAATAACTGGAAAAGTGAGATGAATTTTTAATTTTCCAAAACAGGGAATGAAAAGAGTAAGAGTAAAGAGTTAAGTCGGAGGCTACCACAGTGACAACTGTTTTCCAGGGCGAAGAAGGAACACTGCGGCAGGCCTACTGGCCCATACGAGGCAGGTCCAAGTCTCCCACCGCCCTAACCTAGTCAGATCAGGTCACATTCACTTAAGGAAGGAACACGGCATCTGACGTAGTAGCACAAGCCAGTCAGGTCCAACTCAAACCCACCTGCACCCACTCATGTATGTCTTGCAATTCGTGTATGTTTAATCTTCGTATAACACTGCAGAAGGCCTACTGGCCCATGCGAGGCAGGTCCAAGTCTCCTACCGGCTTAAGCCAATGCACCCAACCTAGTCAGGTCAGGTCACATTGACTTAAGGGAGGAACACGGCAACCGACCTGGTAGCACAAGCTATCAGGTCTAACTCACACCCACCCACATCTACTCATGTATTTATCCAACCTATTTTTAAAGCTACACAACGTTCTGGCCTCTATAACTGTACTCGGGAGTTTGTTCCACTCATCCACAACTCTATTACCAAACCAGTACTTTCCTATATCCTTCCTGAATCTGAATT
This sequence comes from Cherax quadricarinatus, assembly GCF_038502225.1. Taxonomy (NCBI): domain Eukaryota; kingdom Metazoa; phylum Arthropoda; class Malacostraca; order Decapoda; family Parastacidae; genus Cherax; species Cherax quadricarinatus. The sequence continues at coordinate 33,054 of NW_027197293.1, read as the reverse complement.
TTTCCAACTTAAAACCATTGCTGCGAGTCCTGTCTAGGCTAGATATTTTCAGCACACTATTTACATCCCCTTTATTTATTCGTGTCTTCCATTTATACACCTCAATCATATCCCCCCTAATTCTACGTCTTTCTAGAGAGTGCAGATTCAGGGCCCTTAGTCTATCCTCATAGGGAAGATTTCTGACGCATTTTAAGTTAATGTATATTGTCTTGCTCTGGTGTTTGCCCATGTGGCAGCACACTAGCCGGGCAAGAGCGCACGAGGCTCTGTGGAAAAAAATTCCCTCTTCTTTTCCTCACAATACCGATAGATTGATAAACAAGACGCATGTACAACAGTTATCTTACTGTTGCACATACTGTTGCACAGTTATCTTACTGTTGCACATGTGTCTTACTGTTCCTCATCCTCATGAACGACAGAGACATGTCACAGCTCTTATCCTTTGCAGAAAATACTTAAATTAGTTTGGAAGTGACATCCACTGAGAACATATCGGTGACTACTCCATGATTATTATAATTAAATATTAGCCGGTATTCTCCCGGCCCGGGCCTTGTCCAAGTGGTGGCCCGGCCTTGGCTCCCTCTTTAGGGAGTGTCTGAGACCTAAGTCTCCCATGGGAGGAGGCACAAGTACCTCCTCATCTTTGGGACCAACTGTCCCCAGGCCTAGCCACAAGGTAGGCCTCTCTGGTCTGCCATCCCCGCCCCAAGGGGGCAAATGGGAATGACAGTCTTATGAGCTAAAGGCTCGGGCTCAGGCACCTACCCTACCCTAGAAGGGCTGGGCATGGTGTCTGTACTCCATGATGATTCACCATTCCGAACCCTGATACACAATAGCTCAGCAGCAGCGATGTCTCCTGTGTTGCACTATCTGTCCAGATGCAACAAGGCGGGCAGTGATGCCCACCGTGGCTCATTGCCTTGGACCACGATGTTCAACACACCCAGCCTTTTTTTCCGTCTCTCCCTGAAAGAAGTTTTCTTTTTTTGTCCATGTCCACATGTATATATCTGTTTTATTCTGTGTTCTGTGCCCTGTTGCTGAGAAAGAGAGAGAGAGAGAGAGAGAGAGAGAGAGAGAGAGAGAGAGACAGACAGACAGAGAGAGACAGACAGACAGAGAGAGAGAGAGAGAGAGAGAGAGAGAGAGAGAGAGAGAGAGAGAGAGAGAGAGAGAGAGAGAGAGAGAGAGAGAGAGAGAGAGAGAGAGAGAGAGAGAGAGAGAGAGAGAGAGAGAGAGAGAGAGAGAGAGAGAGAGAGAGAGAGAGAGAGAGAGAGAGAGAGAGAGAGAGAAAGAGAGAGAGAGAGACAGAGAGAGAGAGAGAGAGAGAGAGAGAGAGAGAGAGAGAGAGAGAGAGAGAGAGAGAGAGGAGAGAGAGAGAGAGAGAGAGAGAGAGGAGAGAGAGAGAGAGAGAGAGAGAGAGAGAGAGAGAGAAAGAGAGAGAGAGAGAGAGAGAGAGAGTGAGAGAGAGAAAGAGAGAGAGAGAAAGAGAGAGAGAGAGAGAGAGAGAGAGAGAGAGAGAGAGAGAGAGAGAGAGAGAGAGAAAAGAAAGTTAGCATCAGGTAGGGTAGGCTCCAAAACCTGGTGGTCCCTGGTCAAGGACAGACAAGGTTATCTGCCTGATGAACTTATTCCACCTCTAAATCGACAGGATGGGACCACCTCTACTAGTAGTCAAGAGAAGGCGGACCTCTTTGCTGAACACTTTGCTACCAAAATGCAAGTTCCTGATCCAGCAAGGGACCCTCCTTGGCTAGCTGCAAGAACTGTGTCAAAACTGTCAGTGGTGACAATAAGGCAGGAGGAGGTGCATTTCCTTCTTAAATCACTTGACCAGGAAAGGCTGTGGGCCCAGACAAGTGTGGAGCCCAAGATTGTTGAGAAGATGTGCAGACGAGCTAGCAGCACCTCTAACTGCATCTTTCAGCACTGCCTAGTACAGTGCAAATGGTCCCTTCCATGGAAAGAGGCAAATGTAGTCCCTGTTCACAAAAAAGAAGAGCAGAGCAGAAATCAGCAACTACAGACCAGTGTCACTCCTGTCAATCATTGGTAAGATCCTTGAGACAATAATCTCAAGACAAATGACAGATTTTTTTGACTACCACTCACTACTTTGTGATCGTCAATATGGCTTCAGGAAAGGTTACTCTGCTGCTGATCTGTTGTTAAACCTCCTCCACTAAGTGGCACCAGTCACTGGATGAATCCAAAGTCAGCTGTGTGGTAGCACTCGGACATTGCTGGCGCTGACCGGGTGTGGCACCAGGGCCTCTTAGCAAAACTTCAGGCACTGGGAATTGCAGGCTCTACGCTATGTCTCCTCAGTGATTACCTTCATGGTAGATCTCTAAGTGTAGTCCTCAATGGAACGGAATCAGCAAGGCATCCTATTGGGGCAAGCGTTCCACAAGGAAGTGTGCTGGGTCCACTGTTATGGAATGTCTACTTCAACGACCTTCTTCACCTCATCCCAGAATCACATGCATATGCAGACGACTGTACACTGACATTCACTTATCCAAGAGAAGAAATGCCAGCTGCGCTGTTACATCAATCACCAGCCTGAGAGCTATATCAGCTTGGGGAAATAGATGGCGCAACATTTGCACCTGAGAAAACGCAAATGATGATCGTCTCTAGGCACCATGATGGTAATGCTGGTGCAGTAATAAGGATGAATGGGACGATGTTGGCACCTGGAGAAGAAGTTGATATCCTTGGGGTGAAATTTGACTCAAACTAACCATGAAGAACCATGTTGTAAATCTTGCAAACAAGGCAGCCAGGAAGCTTACAGCACTTCGCCGTATCTCGCATCTGCTTGACAGTAGGGGTTGCAAGATCCTGTACGAGGCACAAGTACGCTCACACCTTGAGTATGCTCCACTTTCTTGGTTTGCCTGCCCCCTCCTCATCTGCGACTGCTTGACAGAGTAGAGAACAGAGCAAGACGTCTCATCTCTCGCCTGGACCCATCCTGGTTAGATCTGTCATTTCAGCAGAGCCTTCAACATAGGAGGGATGTGGGTGGCCTTACTG
>NW_027197293.1:0-25000 GCF_038502225.1 Cherax quadricarinatus | reverse complement strand
CCTGGTGTTGTCAAGGTCAGGTAGAGCAGGTATGATAGTTGACCTGGTGTTGTCAAGGTCAGGTAGAGCAGGTATGATAGTTGACCTGGTGTTGTCAAGGTCAGGTAGAGCAGGCATGATAGTTGACCTGGTGTTGTCAAGGTCAGGTAGAGCAGGTATGATAGTTGACCTGGTGTTGTCAAGGTCAGGTAGAGCAGGTATGATAGTTGACCTGGTGTTGTCAAGGTCAGGTAGAGCAGGTATGATAGTTGACCTGGTGTTGTCAAGGTCAGGTAGAGCAGGTATGATAGTTGACCTGGTGTTGTCAAGGTCAGGTAGAGCAGGTATGATAGTTGACCTGGTGTTGTCAAGGTCAGGTAGAGCAGGTATGATAGTTGACCTGGTGTTGTCAAGGTCAGGTAGAGCAGGTATGATAGTTGACCTGGTGTTGTCAAGGTCAGGTAGAGCAGGCATGATAGTTGACCTGGTGTTGTCAAGGTCAGGTAGAGCAGGTATGATAGTTGACCTGGTGTTGTCAAGGTCAGGTAGAGCAGGCATGATAGTTGACCTGGTGTTGTCAAGGTCAGGTAGAGCAGGCATGATAGTTGACCTGGTGTTGTCAAGGTCAGGTAGAGCAGGCATGATAGTTGACCTGGTGTTGTCAAGGTCAGGTAGAGCAGGTATGATAGTTGACCTGGTGTTGTCAAGGTCAGGTAGAGCAGGTATGATAGTTGACCTGGTGTTGTCAAGGTCAGGTAGAGCAGGTATGATAGTTGACCTGGTGTTGTCAAGGTCAGGTAGAGCAGGTATGATAGTTGACCTGGTGTTGTCAAGGTCAGGTAGAGCAGGTATGATAGTTGACCTGGTGTTGTCAAGGTCAGGTAGAGCAGGTATGATAGTTGACCTGGTGTTGTCAAGGTCAGGTAGAGCAGGTATGATAGTTGACCTGGTGTTGTCAAGGTCAGGTGGAGCAGGTATGATAGTTGACCTGGTGTTGTCAAGGTCAGGTAGAGCAGGTATGATAGTTGACCTGGTGTTGTCAAGGTCAGGTAGAGCAGGCATGATAGTTGACCTGGTGTTGTCAGAGGTTCAGGTAGAGCAGGTATGATAGTTGACCTGGTGTTGTCAAGGTCAGGTAGAGCAGGTATGATAGTTGACCTGGTGTTGTCAAGGTCAGGTAGAGCAGGTATGATAGTTGACCTGGTGTTGTCAGGTAGAGCAGGTATGATAGTTGACCTGGTGTTGTCAAGGTCAGGTAGAGCAGGTATGATAGTTGACCTGGTGTTGTCAAGGTCAGGTGGAGCAGGTATGATAGTTGACCTGGTGTTGTCAAGGTCAGGTAGAGCAGGTATGATAGTTGACCTGGTGTTGTCAAGGTCAGGTAGAGCAGGTATGATAGTTGACCTGGTGTTGTCAAGGTCAGGTAGAGCAGGTATGATAGTTGACCTGGTGTTGTCAAGGTCAGGTAGAGCAGGTATGATAGTTGACCTGGTGTTGTCAAGGTCAGGTAGGAGCAGGTATGATAGTTGACCTGGTGTTGTCAAGGTCAGGTAGAGCAGGTATGATAGTTGACCTGGTGTTGTCAAGGTCAGGTAGAGCAGGTATGATAGTTGACCTGGTGTTGTCAAGGTCAGGTAGAGCAGGTATGATAGTTGACCTGGTGTTGTCAAGGTCAGGTAGAGCAGGTATGATAGTTGACCTGGTGTTGTCAAGGTCAGGTAGAGCAGGCATGATAGTTGACCTGGTGTTGTCAAGGTCAGGTAGAGCAGGTCCTGGTGTTGTCAAGGTCAGGTAGAGCAGGTATGATAGTTGACCTGGTGTTGTCAAGGTCAGGTAGAGCAGGTATGATAGTTGACCTGGTGTTGTCAAGGTCAGGTAGAGCAGGTATGATAGTTGACCTGGTGTTGTCAAGGTCAGGTAGAGCAGGTATGATAGTTGACCTGGTGTTGTCAAGGTCAGGTAGAGCAGGTATGATAGTTGACCTGGTGTTGTTAAGGTCAGGTGGAGCAGGTATGATAGTTGACCTGGTGTTGTCAAGGTCAGGTGAGCAGGTATGATAGTTGACCTGGTGTTGTCAAGGTCAGGTAGAGCAGGTATGATAGTTGCCCTGGTGTTGTCATGTTCAGGTAGAGCAGGTATGATAGTTGACCTGGTGTTGTCAAGGTCAGGTAGAGCAGGTATGATAGTTGACCTGGTGTTGTCAAGGTCAGGTAGAGCAGGTATGATAGTTGACCTGGTGTTGTCAAGGTCAGGTAGAGCAGGTATGATAGTTGACCTGGTGTTGTCAAGGTCAGGTAGAGCAGGTATGATAGTTGACCTGGTGTTGTCAAGGTCAGGTAGAGCAGGCATGATAGTTGACCTGGTGTTGTCAAGGTCAGGTAGAGCAGGCATGATAGTTGACCTGGTGTTGTCAAGGTCAGGTAGAGCAGGTATGATAGTTGACCTGGTGTTGTCAAGGTCAGGTAGAGCAGGTATGATAGTTGACCTGGTGTTGTCAAGGTCAGGTAGAGCAGGTATGATAGTTGACCTGGTGTTGTCAAGGTCAGGTAGAGCAGGTATGATAGTTGACCTGGTGTTGTCAAGGTCAGGTAGAGCAGGTATGATAGTTGACCTGGTGTTGTCAAGGTCAGGTAGAGCAGGTATGATAGTTGACCTGGTGTTGTCAAGGTCAGGTAGAGCAGGTATGATAGTTGACCTGGTGTTGTCAAGGTCAGGTAGAGCAGGTATGATAGTTGACCTGGTGTTGTCAAGGTCAGGTAGAGCAGGTATGATAGTTGACCTGGTGTTGTCAAGGTCAGGTAGAGCAGGTATGATAGTTGACCTGGTGTTGTCAAGGTCAGGTAGAGCAGGTATGATAGTTGACCTGGTGTTGTCAAGGTCAGGTAGAGCAGGTATGATAGTTGACCTGGTGTTGTCAAGGTCAGGTAGAGCAGGTATGATAGTTGACCTGGTGTTGTCAAGGTCAGGTAGAGCAGGTATGATAGTTGACCTGGTGTTGTCAAGGTCAGGTAGAGCAGGTATGATAGTTGACCTGGTGTTGTCAAGGTCAGGTAGAGCAGGTATGATAGTTGACCTGGTGTTGTCAAGGTCAGGTAGAGCAGGTATGATAGTTGACCTGGTGTTGTCAAGGTCAGGATGAGCAGGTATGATAGTTGACCTGGTGTTGTCAAGGTCAGGTAGAGCAGGTATGATAGTTGACCTGGTGTTGTCAAGGTCAGGTAGAGCAGGTATGATAGTTGACCTGGTGTTGTCAAGGTCAGGTAGAGCAGGTATGATAGTTGACCTGGTGTTGTCAAGGTCAGGTAGAGCAGGCATGATAGTTGACCTGGTGTTGTCAAGGTCAGGTAGAGCAGGTCCTGGTGTTGTCAAGGTCAGGTAGAGCAGGCATGATAGTTGACCTGGTGTTGTCAAGGTCAGGTAGAGCAGGCATGATAGTTGACCTGGTGTTGTCAAGGTCAGGTAGAGCAGGCATGATAGTTGACCTGGTGTTGTCAAGGTCAGGTAGAGCAGGTATGATAGTTGACCTGGTGTTGTCAAGGTCAGGTAGAGCAGGTATGATAGTTGACCTGGTGTTGTCAAGGTCAGGTAGAGCAGGTATGATAGTTGACCTGGTGTTGTCAAGGTCAGGTAGAGCAGGTATGATAGTTGACCTGGTGTTGTCAAGGTCAGGTAGAGCAGGTATGATAGTTGACCTGGTGTTGTCAAGGTCAGGTAGAGCAGGTATGATAGTTGACCTGGTGTTGTCAAGGTCAGGTAGAGCAGGTATGATAGTTGACCTGGTGTTGTCAAGGTCAGGTAGAGCAGGTATGATAGTTGACCTGGTGTTGTCAAGGTCAGGTGGAGCAGGTATGATAGTTGACCTGGTGTTGTCAAGGTCAGGTGGAGCAGGTATGATAGTTGACCTGGTGTTGTCAGAGGTTCAGGTAGAGCAGGTATGATAGTTGACCTGGTGTTGTCAAGGTCAGGTAGAGCAGGTATGATAGTTGACCTGGTGTTGTCAAGGTCAGGTAGAGCAGGTATGATAGTTGACCTGGTGTTGTCAAGGTCAGGTAGAGCAGGCATGATAGTTGACCTGGTGTTGTCAAGGTCAGGTGGAGCAGGTATGATAGTTGACCTGGTGTTGTCAAGGTCAGGTGGAGCAGGTATGATAGTTGACCTGGTGTTGTCAAGGTCAGGTGGAGCAGGTATGATAGTTGACCTGGTGTTGTCAAGGTCAGGTAGAGCAGGTATGATAGTTGACCTGGTGTTGTCAAGGTCAGGTAGAGCAGGTATGATAGTTGACCTGGTGTTGTCAAGGTCAGGTAGAGCAGGTATGATAGTTGACCTGGTGTTGTCAAGGTCAGGTAGAGCAGGTATGATAGTTGACCTGGTGTTGTCAAGGTCAGGTAGAGCAGGTATGATAGTTGACCTGGTGTTGTCAAGGTCAGGTAGAGCAGGCATGATAGTTGACCTGGTGTTGTCAAGGTCAGGTAGAGCAGGTATGATAGTTGACCTGGTGTTGTCAAGGTCAGGTGAGCAGGCATGATAGTTGACCTGGTGTTGTCAAGGTCAGGTAGAGCAGGCATGATAGTTGACCTGGTGTTGTCAAGGTCAGGTAGAGCAGGTATGATAGTTGACCTGGTGTTGTCAAGGTCAGGTAGAGCAGGTATGATAGTTGACCTGGTGTTGTCAAGGTCAGGTAGAGCAGGTATGATAGTTGACCTGGTGTTGTCAAGGTCAGGTAGAGCAGGTATGATAGTTGACCTGGTGTTGTCAGAGGTTCAGGTGGAGCAGGTATGATAGTTGACCTGGTGTTGTCAGAGGTTCAGGTAGAGCAGGTATGATAGTTGACCTGGTGTTGTCAGAGGTTCAGGTAGAGCAGGTATGATAGTTGACCTGGTGTTGTCAAGGTCAGGTAGAGCAGGTATGATAGTTGACCTGGTGTTGTCAAGGTCAGGTAGAGCAGGTATGATAGTTGACCTGGTGTTGTCAAGGTCAGGTAGAGCAGGTATGATAGCTGACCTGGTGTTGTCAAGGTCAGGTAGAGCAGGTATGATAGTTGACCTGGTGTTGCCAGAGGTTCAGGTAGAGCAGGTATGATAGTTGACCTGGTGTTGTCAAGGTCACGTTCAGGTGGATAGTTGACCTGGTGTTGTCAGAGGTTCAGGTAGAGCAGGTATGATAGTTGACCTGGTGTTGTCAAGGTCAGGTGGAGCAGGTATGATAGTTGACCTGGTGTTGTCAAGGTCAGGTAGGTCAGGTGGACCTTGGTCAGGTATGATAGTTGACCTGGTGTTGTGATGGTCAGGTAGAGCAGGTATGATAGTTGACCTGGTGTTGTCAAGGTCAGGTAGAGCAGGTATGATAGTTGACCTGGTGTTGTCAAGGTCAGGTGGAGCAGGTATGATAGTTGACCTGGTGTTGTCAAGGTCAGGTGAGAAGGTATGATAGTTGACCTGGTGTTGTCAAGGTCAGGTAGAGCAGGTATGATAGTTGACCTGGTGTTGTCAAGGTCAGGTAGAGCAGGTATGATAGTTGACCTGGTGTTGTCAAGGTCAGGTAGAGCAGGTATGATAGTTGACCTGGTGTTGTCAAGGTCAGGTAGAGCAGGTATGATAGTTGACCTGGTGTTGTCAAGGTCAGGTAGAGCAGGTATGATAGTTGACCTGGTGTTGTCAAGGTCAGGTAGAGCAGGCATGATAGTTGACCTGGTGTTGTCAAGGTCAGGTAGAGCAGGTATGATAGTTGACCTGGTGTTGTCAGAGGTTCAGGTAGAGCAGGTATGATAGTTGACCTGGTGTTGTCAAGGTCAGGTAGAGCAGGCATGATAGTTGACCTGGTGTTGTCAAGGTCAGGTAGAGCAGGCATGATAGTTGACCTGGTGTTGTCAAGGTCAGGTAGACCAGGCATGATAGTTGACCTGGTGTTGTCAAGGTCAGGTAGAGCAGGTATGATAGTTGACCTGGTGTTGTCAAGGTCAGGTGGAGAAGGTATGATAGTTGACCTGGTGTTGTCAAGGTCAGGTAGAGCAGGTATGATAGTTGACCTGGTGTTGTCAAGGTCAGGTAGAGCAGGTATGATAGTTGACCTGGTGTTGTCAAGGTCAGGTAGAGCAGGTATGATAGTTGACCTGGTGTTGTCAAGGTCAGGTAGAGCAGGTATGATAGTTGACCTGGTGTTGTCAAGGTCAGGTAGAGCAGGCATGATAGTTGACCTGGTGTTGTCAAGGTCAGGTAGAGCAGGCATGATAGTTGACCTGGTGTTGTCAAGGTCAGGTAGAGCAGGTATGATAGTTGACCTGGTGTTGTCAAGGTCAGGTAGAGCAGGTATGATAGTTGACCTGGTGTTGTCAAGGTCAGGTGGAGCAGGTATGATAGTTGACCTGGTGTTGTCAAGGTCAGGTAGAGCAGCAAGGTAGGTGAGCAGGTATGTTGACCTGGTGTTGTCAAGGTCAGGTAGAGCAGGTATGATAGTTGACCTGGTGTTGTCAAGGTCAGGTAGAGCAGGTATGATAGTTGACCTGGTGTTGTCAAGGTCAGGTTCAGGTGGAGCAGGTATGATAGTTGACCTGGTGTTGTCAAGGTCAGGTAGGCAGCAGGTATATGATAGTGACCTGGTGTTGTCAGTTGAGCAGGTATGATAGTTGACCTGGTGTTGTCAAGGTCAGGTAGAGCAGGCATGATAGTTGACCTGGTGTTGTCAAGGTCAGGTAGAGCAGGCATGATAGTTGACCTGGTGTTGTCAAGGTCAGGTAGAGCAGGCATGATAGTTGACCTGGTGTTGTCAAGGTCAGGTAGAGCAGGCATGATAGTTGACCTGGTGTTGTCAAGGTCAGGTAGAGCAGGTATGATAGTTGACCTGGTGTTGTCAAGGTCAGGTAGAGCAGGCATGATAGTTGACCTGGTGTTGTCAAGGTCAGGTAGAGCAGGTATGATAGTTGACCTGGTGTTGTCAAGGTCAGGTAGAGCAGGTATGATAGTTGACCTGGTGTTGTCAAGGTCAGGTAGAGCAGGTATGATAGTTGACCTGGTGTTGTCAAGGTCAGGTAGAGCAGGTATGATAGTTGACCTGGTGTTGTCAAGGTCAGGTAGAGCAGGTATGATAGTTGACCTGGTGTTGTCAAGGTCAGGTAGAGCAGGTATGATAGTTGACCTGGTGTTGTCAAGGTCAGGCAGAGCAGGTATGATAGTTGACCTGGTGTTGTCAGAGGTTCAGGTGGAGCAGGTATGATAGTTGACCTGGTGTTGTCAAGGTCAGGTAGAGCAGGTATGATAGTTGACCTGGTGTTGTCAAGGTCAGGTAGAGCAGGTATGATAGTTGACCTGGTGTTGTCAAGGTCAGGTAGAGCAGGTATGATAGCTGACCTGGTGTTGTCAGAGGTTCAGGTAGAGCAGGCATGATAGTTGACCTGGTGTTGCCACAGGTTCAGGTGGAGCAGGTATGATAGTTGACCTGGTGTTGCCAGAGGTTCCGGTGGAGCAGGTATGATAGTTGACCTGGTGTTGTCAGAGGTTCAGGTGGAGCAGGTATGATAGTTGACCTGGTGTTGTCAAGGTCAGGTGGACCTTGGTCTGGTGTTGTCAAGGTCAGGTGGACCTTGGTCTGGTGTTGTCAAGGTCAGGTGGACCTTGGTCTGGTGTTGTCAAGTTCAGGTAGAGCAGGTATGATAGTTGACCTGGTGTTGTCAGAGGTTCAGGTGGAGCAGGTATGATAGTTGACCTGGTGTTGTCAGAGGTTCAGGTGGAGCAGGTATGATAGTTGACCTGGTGTTGTCAAGGTCAGGTGGACCTTGGTCTGGTGTTGTCAAGGTCAGGTGGACCTTGGTCTGGTCTTGTCAAGGTCAGGTAGAGCAGGCATGATAGTTGACCTGGTGTTGTCAAGGTCAGGTAGAGCAGGTATGATAGTTGACCTGGTGTTGTCAAGGTCAGGTAGAGCAGGTATGATAGTTGACCTGGTGTTGTCAAGGTCAGGTATGATAGTTGACCTGGTGTTGTCAAGGTCAGGTAGAGCAGGTATGATAGTTGACCTGGTGTTGTCAAGGTCAGGTAGAGCAGGCATGATAGTTGACCTGGTGTTGTCAAGGTCAGGTAGAGCAGGTATGATAGTTGACCTGGTGTTGTCAAGGTCAGGTAGAGCAGGTATGATAGTTGACCTGGTGTTGTCAAGGTCAGGTAGAGCAGGCATGATAGTTGACCTGGTGTTGTCAAGGTCAGGTAGAGCAGGCATGATAGTTGACCTGGTGTTGTCAAGGTCAGGTAGAGCAGGTATGATAGTTGACCTGGTGTTGTCAAGGTCAGGTAGAGCAGGTATGATAGTTGACCTGGTGTTGTCAAGGTCAGGTAGAGCAGGTATGATAGTTGACCTGGTGTTGTCAAGGTCAGGTAGAGCAGGTATGATAGTTGACCTGGTGTTGTCAAGGTCAGGTAGAGCAGGTATGATAGTTGACCTGGTGTTGTCAAGGTCAGGTAGAGCAGGTATGATAGTTGACCTGGTGTTGTCAAGGTCAGGTAGAGCAGGTATGATAGTTGACCTGGTGTTGTCAAGGTCAGGTAGAGCAGGTATGATAGTTGACCTGGTGTTGTCAAGGTCAGGTAGAGCAGGTATGATAGTTGACCTGGTGTTGTCAAGGTCAGGTAGAGCAGGTATGATAGTTGACCTGGTGTTGTCAAGGTCAGGTAGGGCAGGCATGATAGTTGACCTGGTGTTGTCAAGGTCAGGTAGAGCAGGTATGATAGTTGACCTGGTGTTGTCAAGGTCAGGTAGAGCAGGTATGATAGTTGACCTGGTGTTGTCAAGGTCAGGTAGAGCAGGTATGATAGTTGACCTGGTGTTGTCAAGGTCAGGTAGAGCAGGTATGATAGTTGACCTGGTGTTGTCAAGGTCAGGTAGAGCAGGCATGATAGTTGACCTGGTGTTGTCAAGGTCAGGTAGAGCAGGTATGATAGTTGACCTGGTGTTGTCAAGGTCAGGTAGAGCAGGCATCCTGGTGTTGTCAAGGTCAGGTAGAGCAGGCATGATAGTTGACCTGGTGTTGTCAAGGTCAGGTAGAGCAGGCATGATAGTTGACCTGGTGTTGTCAAGGTCAGGTAGAGCAGGTATGATAGTTGACCTGGTGTTGTCAAGGTCAGGTAGAGCAGGTATGATAGTTGACCTGGTGTTGTCAAGGTCAGGTAGAGCAGGTATGATAGTTGACCTGGTGTTGTCAAGGTCAGGTAGAGCAGGTATGATAGTTGACCTGGTGTTGTCAAGGTCAGGTAGAGCAGGTATGATAGTTGACCTGGTGTTGTCAAGGTCAGGTAGAGCAGGTATGATAGTTGACCTGGTGTTGTCAAGGTCAGGTAGAGCAGGTATGATAGTTGACCTGGTGTTGTCAAGGTCAGGTAGAGCAGGTATGATAGTTGACCTGGTGTTGTCAAGGTCAGGTAGAGCAGGTATGATAGTTGACCTGGTGTTGTCAAGGTCAGGTAGAGCAGGTATGATAGTTGACCTGGTGTTGTCAAGGTCAGGTAGAGCAGGCATGATAGTTGACCTGGTGTTGTCAAGGTCAGGTAGAGCAGGTATGATAGTTGACCTGGTGTTGTCAAGGTCAGGTAGAGCAGGTATGATAGTTGACCTGGTGTTGTCAAGGTCAGGTAGAGCAGGTATGATAGTTGACCTGGTGTTGTCAAGGTCAGGTAGAGCAGGTATGATAGTTGACCTGGTGTTGTCAAGGTCAGGTAGAGCAGGTATGATAGTTGACCTGGTGTTGTCAAGGTCAGGTAGAGCAGGTATGATAGTTGACCTGGTGTTGTCAAGGTCAGGTAGAGCAGGTATGATAGTTGACCTGGTGTTGTCAAGGTCAGGTAGAGCAGGTATGATAGTTGACCTGGTGTTGTCAAGGTCAGGTAGAGCAGGTATGATAGTTGACCTGGTGTTGTCAAGGTCAGGTAGAGCAGGTATGATAGTTGACCTGGTGTTGTCAAGGTCAGGTAGAGCAGGTATGATAGTTGACCTGGTGTTGTCAAGGTCAGGTAGAGCAGGTATGATAGTTGACCTGGTGTTGTCAGAGGTTCAGGTGGAGCAGGTATGATAGTTGACCTGGTGTTGTCAGAGGTTCAGGTGGAGCAGGTATGATAGTTGACCTGGTGTTGTCAAGGTCAGGTGGACCTTGGTCTGGTGTTGTCAAGGTCAGGTGGACCTTGGTCTGGTCTTGTCAAGGTCAGGTGGACCTTGGTCTGGTGTTGTCAAGGTCAGGTAGAGCAGGTATGATAGTTGACCTGGTGTTGTCAGAGGTTCAGGTGGAGCAGGTATGATAGTTGACCTGGTGTTGTCAGAGGTTCAGGTGGAGCAGGTATGATAGTTGACCTGGTGTTGTCAAGGTCAGGTGGACCTTGGTCTGGTGTTGTCAAGGTCAGGTGGACCTTGGTCTGGTCTTGTCAAGGTCAGGTAGAGCAGGCATGATAGTTGACCTGGTGTTGTCAGAGGTTCAGGTGGAGCAGGTATGATAGTTGACCTGGTGTTGTCAAGGTCAGGTGGACCTTGGTCTGGTGTTGTCAAGGTCAGGTAGAGCAGGTATGATAGTTGACCTGGTGTTGTCAAGGTCAGGTAGAGCAGGTATGATAGTTGACCTGGTGTTGTCAAGGTCAGGTAGAGCAGGTATGATAGTTGACCTGGTGTTGTCAAGGTCAGGTAGAGCAGGCATGATAGTTGACCTGGTGTTGTCAAGGTCAGGTAGAGCAGGTATGATAGTTGACCTGGTGTTGTCAAGGTCAGGTAGAGCAGGTATGATAGTTGACCTGGTGTTGTCAAGGTCAGGTAGAGCAGGTATGATAGTTGACCTGGTGTTGTCAAGGTCAGGTGGAGGTCAGGTAGGTGATAGTTGACCTGGTGTTGTCAAGGTCAGGTGAGCAGGTATGATAGTTGACCTGGTGGTCAAGGTCAGGTAGAGCAGGTATGTCAAGGTCAGGTAGAGCAGGCATGATAGTTGACCTGGTGTTGTCAGAGGTTCAGGTAGAGCAGGTATGATAGTTGACCTGGTGTTGTCAAGGTCAGGTAGAGCAGGTATGATAGTTGACCTGGTGTTGTCAAGGTCAGGTAGAGCAGGTATGATAGTTGACCTGGTGTTGTCAAGGTCAGGTAGAGCAGGTATGATAGTTGACCTGGTGTTGTCAAGGTCAGGTAGAGCAGGTATGATAGTTGACCTGGTGTTGTCAAGGTCAGGTAGAGCAGGTATGATAGTTGACCTGGTGTTGTCAAGGTCAGGTAGAGCAGGTATGATAGTTGACCTGGTGTTGTCAAGGTCAGGTAGAGCAGGTATGATAGTTGACCTGGTGTTGTCAAGGTCAGGTAGAGCAGGTATGATAATTGACCTGGTGTTGTCAAGGTCAGGTAGAGCAGGTATGATAGTTGACCTGGTGTTGTCAAGGTCAGGTAGAGCAGGTATGATAGTTGACCTGGTGTTGTCAAGGTCAGGTGGAGAAGGTATGATAGTTGACCTGGTGTTGTCAAGGTCAGGTAGAGCAGGTATGATAGTTGACCTGGTGTTGTCAAGGTCAGGTGGAGCAGGTATGATAGTTGACCTGGTGTTGTCAAGGTCAGGTGGAGCAGGTATGATAGTTGACCTGGTGTTGTCAAGGTCAGGTAGAGCAGGTATGATAGTTGACCTGGTGTTGTCAAGGTCAGGTAGAGCAGGTATGATAGTTGACCTGGTGTTGTCAAGGTCAGGTAGAGCAGGTATGATAGTTGACCTGGTGTTGTCAAGGTCAGGTAGAGCAGGCATGATAGTTGACCTGGTGTTGTCAAGGTCAGGTAGAGCAGGCATGATAGTTGACCTGGTGTTGTCAAGGTCAGGTAGAGCAGGCATGATAGTTGACCTGGTGTTGTCAAGGTCAGGTAGAGCAGGCATGATAGTTGACCTGGTGTTGTCAAGGTCAGGTAGAGCAGGTATGATAGTTGACCTGGTGTTGTCAAGGTCAGGTAGAGCAGGTATGATAGTTGACCTGGTGTTGTCAAGGTCAGGTAGAGCAGGTATGATAGTTGACCTGGTGTTGTCAAGGTCAGGTAGAGCAGGTATGATAGTTGACCTGGTGTTGTCAAGGTCAGGTAGAGCAGGTATGATAGTTGACCTGGTGTTGTCAAGGTCAGGTAGAGCAGGTATGATAGTTGACCTGGTGTTGTCAAGGTCAGGTAGAGCAGGCATGATAGTTGACCTGGTGTTGTCAAGGTCAGGTAGAGCAGGCATGATAGTTGACCTGGTGTTGTCAAGGTCAGGTAGAGCAGGCATGATAGTTGACCTGGTGTTGTCAAGGTCAGGTAGAGCAGGTATGATAGTTGACCTGGTGTTGTCAAGGTCAGGTAGAGCAGGTATGATAGTTGACCTGGTGTTGTCAAGGTCAGGTAGAGCAGGTATGATAGTTGACCTGGTGTTGTCAAGGTCAGGTAGAGCAGGTATGATAGTTGACCTGGTGTTGTCAAGGTCAGGTAGAGCAGGTATGATAGTTGACCTGGTGTTGTCAAGGTCAGGTAGAGCAGGTATGATAGTTGACCTGGTGTTGTCAAGGTCAGGTAGAGCAGGCATGATAGTTGACCTGGTGTTGTCAAGGTCAGGTAGAGCAGGTATGATAGTTGACCTGGTGTTGTCAAGGTCAGGTAGAGCAGGTATGATAGTTGACCTGGTGTTGTCAAGGTCAGGTAGAGCAGGTATGATAGTTGACCTGGTGTTGTCAAGGTCAGGTAGAGCAGGTATGATAGTTGACCTGGTGTTGTCAAGGTCAGGTAGAGCAGGTATGATAGTTGACCTGGTGTTGTCAAGGTCAGGTAGAGCAGGTATGATAGTTGACCTGGTGTTGTCAAGGTCAGGTAGAGCAGGTATGATAGTTGACCTGGTGTTGTCAAGGTCAGGTAGAGCAGGTATGATAGTTGACCTGGTGTTGTCAAGGTCAGGTGGAGCAGGTATGATAGTTGACCTGGTGTTGTCAGAGGTTCAGGTGGAGCAGGTATGATAGTTGACCTGGTGTTGTCAAGGTCAGGTGATAGTTGACCTGGTGTTGTCAAGGTCAGGTGACCTGGTGGTCAAGGTCAGGTAGAGCAGGTATGATAGTTGACCTGGTGTTGTCAAGGTCAGGTAGAGCAGGTATGATAGTTGACCTGGTGTTGTCAAGGTCAGGTGGAGCAGGTATGATAGTTGACCTGGTGTTGTCAAGGTCAGGTGGAGCAGGTATGATAGTTGACCTGGTGTTGTCAAGGTCAGGTAGAGCAGGTATGATAGTTGACCTGGTGTTGTCAAGGTCAGGTGGAGCAGGTATGATAGTTGACCTGGTGTTGTCAAGGTCAGGTAGAGCAGGTATGATAGTTGACCTGGTGTTGTCAAGGTCAGGTAGAGCAGGTATGATAGTTGACCTGGTGTTGTCAAGGTCAGGTAGAGCAGGCATGATAGTTGACCTGGTGTTGTCAAGGTCAGGTAGAGCAGGTATGATAGTTGACCTGGTGTTGTCAAGGTCAGGTGGACCTTGGTCTGGTGTTGTCAAGGTCAGGTAGAGCAGGCATGATAGTTGACCTGGTGTTGTCAGAGGTTCAGGTAGAGCAGGTATGATAGTTGACCTGGTGTTGTCAAGGTCAGGTAGAGCAGGTATGATAGTTGACCTGGTGTTGTCAAGGTCAGGTAGAGCAGGTATGATAGTTGACCTGGTGTTGTCAAGGTCAGGTAGAGCAGGTATGATAGTTGACCTGGTGTTGTCAAGGTCAGGTAGAGCAGGTATGATAGTTGACCTGGTGTTGTCAAGGTCAGGTAGAGCAGGTATGATAGTTGACCTGGTGTTGTCAAGGTCAGGTAGAGCAGGCATGATAGTTGACCTGGTGTTGTCAAGGTCAGGTAGAGCAGGTATGATAGTTGACCTGGTGTTGTCAAGGTCAGGTAGAGCAGGTATGATAGTTGACCTGGTGTTGTCAAGGTCAGGTAGAGCAGGCATGATAGTTGACCTGGTGTTGTCAAGGTCAGGTAGAGCAGGTATGATAGTTGACCTGGTGTTGTCAAGGTCAGGTAGAGCAGGTATGATAGTTGACCTGGTGTTGTCAAGGTCAGGTAGAGCAGGTATGATAGTTGACCTGGTGTTGTCAAGGTCAGGTAGAGCAGGTATGATAGTTGACCTGGTGTTGTCAAGGTCAGGTAGAGCAGGTATGATAGTTGACCTGGTGTTGTCAAGGTCAGGTAGAGCAGGTATGATAGTTGACCTGGTGTTGTCAAGGTCAGGTAGAGCAGGTATGATAGTTGACCTGGTGTTGTCAAGGTCAGGTAGAGCAGGTATGATAGTTGACCTGGTGTTGTCAAGGTCAGGTAGAGCAGGTATGATAGTTGACCTGGTGTTGTCAAGGTCAGGTAGAGCAGGTATGATAGTTGACCTGGTGTTGTCAAGGTCAGGTAGAGCAGGTATGATAGTTGACCTGGTGTTGTCAAGGTCAGGTAGAGCAGGTATGATAGTTGACCTGGTGTTGTCAAGGTCAGGTAGAGCAGGTATGATAGTTGACCTGGTGTTGTCAAGGTCAGGTAGAGCAGGTATGATAGTTGACCTGGTGTTGTCAAGGTGAGTGTTAGCAGGTATGATAGTTGACCTGGTGTTGTCAAGGTCAGGTAGAGCAGGTATGATAGTTGACCTGGTGTTGTCAAGGTCAGGTAGAGCAGGCATGATAGTTGACCTGGTGTTGTCAAGGTCAGGTAGAGCAGGTATGATAGTTGACCTGGTGTTGTCAAGGTCAGGTAGAGCAGGTATGATAGTTGACCTGGTGTTGTCAAGGTCAGGTAGAGCAGGCATGATAGTTGACCTGGTGTTGTCAAGGTCAGGTAGAGCAGGCATGATAGTTGACCTGGTGTTGTCAAGGTCAGGTAGAGCAGGCATGATAGTTGACCTGGTGTTGTCAAGGTCAGGTAGAGCAGGTATGATAGTTGACCTGGTGTTGTCAAGGTCAGGTAGAGCAGGTATGATAGTTGACCTGGTGTTGTCAAGGTCAGGTAGAGCAGGTATGATAGTTGACCTGGTGTTGTCAAGGTCAGGTAGAGCAGGTATGATAGTTGACCTGGTGTTGTCAAGGTCAGGTAGAGCAGGTATGATAGTTGACCTGGTGTTGTCAAGGTCAGGTAGAGCAGGTATGATAGTTGACCTGGTGTTGTCAAGGTCAGGTAGAGCAGGTATGATAGTTGACCTGGTGTTGTCAAGGTCAGGTAGAGCAGGTATGATAGTTGACCTGGTGTTGTCAAGGTCAGGTAGAGCAGGCATGATAGTTGACCTGGTGTTGTCAAGGTCAGGTAGAGCAGGTATGATAGTTGACCTGGTGTTGTCAAGGTCAGGTAGAGCAGGCATGATAGTTGACCTGGTGTTGTCAAGGTCAGGTAGAGCAGGCATGATAGTTGACCTGGTGTTGTCAAGGTCAGGTAGAGCAGGTATGATAGTTGACCTGGTGTTGTCAAGGTCAGGTAGAGCAGGTATGATAGTTGACCTGGTGTTGTCAAGGTCAGGTAGAGCAGGTATGATAGTTGACCTGGTGTTGTCAAGGTCAGGTAGAGCAGGTATGATAGTTGACCTGGTGTTGTCAAGGTCAGGTAGAGCAGGTATGATAGTTGACCTGGTGTTGTCAAGGTCAGGTAGAGCAGGTATGATAGTTGACCTGGTGTTGTCAAGGTCAGGTAGAGCAGGTATGATAGTTGACCTGGTGTTGTCAAGGTCAGGTAGAGCAGGTATGATAGTTGACCTGGTGTTGTCAAGGTCAGGTAGAGCAGGTATGATAGTTGACCTGGTGTTGTCAAGGTCAGGTAGAGCAGGTATGATAGTTGACCTGGTGTTGTCAAGGTCAGGTAGAGCAGGTATGATAGTTGACCTGGTGTTGTCAAGGTCAGGTAGAGCAGGTATGATAGTTGACCTGGTGTTGTCAAGGTCAGGTAGAGCAGGCATGATAGTTGACCTGGTGTTGTCAAGGTCAGGTGAGCAGGTATGATAGTTGACCTGGTGTTGTCAAGGTCAGGTAGAGCAGGTATGATAGTTGACCTGGTGTTGTCAAGGTCAGGTAGAGCAGGTATGATAGTTGACCTGGTGTTGTCAAGGTCAGGTGGAGCAGGTATGATAGTTGACCTGGTGTTGCCAGAGGTTCAGGTAGAGCAGGTATGATAGTTGACCTGGTGTTGTCAAGGTCAGGTGGAGCAGGTATGATAGTTGACCTGGTGTTGTCAGTGTGTCAGGTGAGCAGGTATGATAGTTGACCTGGTGTTGTCAAGGTCAGGTGGAGCAGGTATGATAGTTGACCTGGTGTTGTCAAGGTCAGGTGAGCAGGTATGATAGTTGACCTGGTGTTGTCAAGGTCAGGTAGAGCAGGTATGATAGTTGACCTGGTGTTGTCAAGGTCAGGTAGAGCAGGTATGATAGTTGACCTGGTGTTGTCAAGGTCAGGTAGAGCAGGTATGATAGTTGACCTGGTGTTGTCAAGGTCAGGTAGAGCAGGTATGATAGTTGACCTGGTGTTGTCAAGGTCAGGTGGAGCAGGTATGATAGTTGACCTGGTGTTGTCAAGGTCAGGTGGAGCAGGTATGATAGTTGACCTGGTGTTGTCAAGGTCAGGTGGAGCAGGTATGATAGTTGACCTGGTGTTGTCAAGGTCAGGTAGAGCAGCAGGTCAGGTGATAGTTGACCTGGTGTTGTCAAGGTCAGGTAGAGCAGGTATGATAGTTGACCTGGTGTTGTCAAGGTCAGGTAGAGCAGGTATGATAGTTGACCTGGTGTTGTCAAGGTCAGGTAGAGCAGGCATGATAGTTGACCTGGTGTTGTCAAGGTCAGGTAGAGCAGGCATGATAGTTGACCTGGTGTTGTCAAGGTCAGGTAGAGCAGGCATGATAGTTGACCTGGTGTTGTCAAGGTCAGGTAGAGCAGGCATGATAGTTGACCTGGTGTTGTCAAGGTCAGGTAGAGCAGGTATGATAGTTGACCTGGTGTTGTCAAGGTCAGGTAGAGCAGGCATGATAGTTGACCTGGTGTTGTCAAGGTCAGGTAGAGCAGGTATGATAGTTGACCTGGTGTTGTCAAGGTCAGGTAGAGCAGGTATGATAGTTGACCTGGTGTTGTCAAGGTCAGGTAGAGCAGGTATGATAGTTGACCTGGTGTTGCCAGAGGTTCAGGTGGAGCAGGTATGATAGTTGTCCTGGTGTTGTCAGAGGTTCAGGTGGAGCAGATATGATAGTTGACCTGGTGTTGCCAGAGGTTCAGGTGGAGCAGGTATGATAGTTGACCTGGTGTTGCCAGAGGTTCAGGTGGAGCAGGTATGATAGTTGACCTGGTGTTGTCAGAGGTTCAGGTAGAGCAGGTATGATAGTTGACCTGGTGTTGTCAAGGTCACGTAGAGCAGGTATGATAGTTGACCTGGTGTTGTCAAGGTCAGGTAGAGCAGGTATGATAGCTGACCTGGGGTTGTCAGAGGTTCAGGTAGAGCAGGCATGATAGTTGACCTGGTGTTGCCACAGGTTCAGGTGGAGCAGGTATGATAGTTGACCTGGTGTTGCCAGAGGTTCAGGTGGAGCAGGTATGATAGTTGACCTGGTGTTGTGAGAGGTTCAGGTGGAGCAGGTATGATAGTTGACCTGGTGTTGTCAAGGTCAGGTGGACCTTGGTCAGGTGGACCTTGGTCAGGTGTTGTCAAGGTCAGGTGGACCTTGGTCTGGTGTTGTCAAGTTCAGGTAGAGCAGGTATGATAGTTGACCTGGTGTTGTCAGAGGTTCAGGTGGAGCAGGTATGATAGTTGACCTGGTGTTGTCAGAGGTTCAGGTGGAGCAGGTATGATAGTTGACCTGGTGTTGTCAAGGTCAGGTAGAGCAGGTATGATAGTTGACCTGGTGTTGTCAAGGTCAGGTAGAGCAGGTATGATAGTTGACCTGGTGTTGTCAAGGTCAGGTAGAGCAGGTATGATAGTTGACCTGGTGTTGTCAAGGTCAGGTAGAGCAGGTATGATAGTTGACCTGGTGTTGTCAAGGTCAGGTAGAGCAGGTATGATAGTTGACCTGGTGTTGTCAAGGTCAGGTAGAGCAGGTATGATAGTTGACCTGGTGTTGTCAAGGTCAGGTAGAGCAGGTATGATAGTTGACCTGGTGTTGTCAAGGTCAGGTAGAGCAGGTATGATAGTTGACCTGGTGTTGTCAAGGTCAGGTAGAGCAGGCATGATAGTTGACCTGGTGTTGTCAAGGTCAGGTTGACAGGTAGGTAGAGCAGGTATGATAGTTGACCTGGTGTTGTCAAGGTCAGGTAGAGCAGGTATGATAGTTGACCTGGTGTTGTCAAGGTCAGGTAGAGCAGGCATGATAGTTGACCTGGTGTTGTCAAGGTCAGGTAGAGCAGGTATGATAGTTGACCTGGTGTTGTCAAGGTCAGGTAGAGCAGGTATGATAGTTGACCTGGTGTTGTCAAGGTCAGGTAGAGCAGGTATGATAGTTGACCTGGTGTTGTCAAGGTCAGGTAGAGCAGGTATGATAGTTGACCTGGTGTTGTCAAGGTCAGGTAGAGCAGGCATGATAGTTGACCTGGTGTTGTCAAGGTCAGGTAGAGCAGGTATGATAGTTGACCTGGTGTTGTCAAGGTCAGGTAGAGCAGGTATGATAGTTGACCTGGTGTTGTCAAGGTCAGGTAGAGCAGGTATGATAGTTGACCTGGTGTTGTCAAGGTCAGGTAGAGCAGGTATGATAGTTGACCTGGTGTTGTCAAGGTCAGGTAGAGCAGGTATGATAGTTGACCTGGTGTTGTCAAGGTCAGGTAGAGCAGGTATGATAGTTGACCTGGTGTTGTCAAGGTCAGGTAGAGCAGGTATGATAGTTGACCTGGTGTTGTCAAGGTCAGGTAGAGCAGGTATGATAGTTGACCTGGTGTTGTCAAGGTCAGGTAGAGCAGGTATGATAGTTGACCTGGTGTTGTCAAGGTCAGGTAGAGCAGGTATGATAGTTGACCTGGTGTTGTCAAGGTCAGGTAGAGCAGGTATGATAGTTGACCTGGTGTTGTCAAGGTCAGGTGGAGCAGGTATGATAGTTGACCTGGTGTTGTCAAGGTCAGGTAGAGCAGGTATGATAGTTGACCTGGTGTTGTCAAGGTCAGGTAGAGCAGGTATGATAGTTGACCTGGTGTTGTCAAGGTCAGGTAGAGCAGGTATGATAGTTGACCTGGTGTTGTCAAGGTCAGGTAGAGCAGGTATGATAGTTGACAGGTCAGGTAGAGCAGGTATGATAGTTGACCTGGTGTTGTCAAGGTCAGGTAGAGCAGGTATGATAGTTGACCTGGTGTTGTCAAGGTCAGGTAGAGCAGGTATGATAGTTGACCTGGTGTTGTCAAGGTCAGGTAGAGCAGGTATGATAGTTGACCTGGTGTTGTCAAGGTCAGGTAGAGCAGGTATGATAGTTGACCTGGTTTTGTCAGGTCAGGTCAGGTAGAGCAGGAATGATAGTTGACCTGGTGTTGTCAGAGGTTCAGGTGGAGCAGGTATGATAGTTGACCTGGTGTTGTCAGAGGTTCAGGTGGAGCAGGTATGATAGTTGACCTGGTGTTGTCAAGGTCAGGTAGAGCAGGTATGATAGTTCACCTGGTGTTGTCAAGGTCAGGTAGAGCAGGTATGATAGCTGACCTGGTGTTGTCAAGGTCAGGTAGAGCAGGTATGATAGTTGACCTGGTGTTGTCAAGGTCAGGTAGAGCAGGTATGATAGTTGACCTGGTGTTGTCAAGGTCAGGTAGAGCAGGTATGATAGTTGACCTGGTGTTGTCAAGGTCAGGTAGAGCAGGTATGATAGTTGACCTGGTGTTGTCAAGGTCAGGTAGAGCAGGTATGATAGTTGACCTGGTGTTGTCAAGGTCAGGTAGAGCAGGTATGATAGTTGACCTGGTGTTGTCAAGGTCAGGTAGAGCAGGCATGATAGTTGACCTGGTGTTGTCAAGGTCAGGTAGAGCAGGTATGATAGTTGACCTGGTGTTGTCAAGGTCAGGTAGAGCAGGCATGATAGTTGACCTGGTGTTGTCAAGGTCAGGTAGAGCAGGCATGATAGTTGACCTGGTGTTGTCAAGGTCAGGTAGAGCAGGCATGATAGTTGACCTGGTGTTGTCAAGGTCAGGTAGAGCAGGCATGATAGTTGACCTGGTGTTGTCAAGGTCAGGTAGAGCAGGTATGATAGTTGACCTGGTGTTGTCAAGGTCAGGTAGAGCAGGTATGATAGTTGACCTGGTGTTGTCAAGGTCAGGTAGAGCAGGTATGATAGTTGACCTGGTGTTGTCAAGGTCAGGTAGAGCAGGTATGATAGTTGACCTGGTGTTGTCAAGGTCAGGTAGAGCAGGTATGATAGTTGACCTGGTGTTGTCAAGGTCAGGTAGAGCAGGTATGATAGTTGACCTGGTGTTGTCAAGGTCAGGTAGAGCAGGTATGATAGCTGACCTGGTGTTGTCAAGGTCAGGTAGAGCAGGTATGATAGTTGACCTGGTGTTGCCAGAGGTTCAGGTAGAGCAGGTATGATAGTTGACCTGGTGTTGTCAAGGTCACGTAGAGCAGGTATGATAGTTGACCTGGTGTTGTCAAGGTCAGGTAGAGCAGGTATGATAGTTGACCTGGTGTTGTCAAGGTCAGGTAGAGCAGGTATGATAGTTGACCTGGTGTTGCCACAGGTTCAGGTAGAGCAGGTATGATAGTTGACCTGGTGTTGCCAGAGGTTCAGGTGGAGCAGGTATGATAGTTGACCTGGTGTTGTCAAGGTCAGGTAGAGCAGGTATGATAGTTGACCTGGTGTTGTCAAGGTCAGGTAGAGCAGGTATGATAGTTGACCTGGTGTTGTCAAGGTCAGGTAGAGCAGGTATGATAGTTGACCTGGTGTTGTCAAGGTCAAGGTCAGGTGATAGACCTGGTGTTGTCAGGTAGAGCAGGTATGATAGTTGACCTGGTGTTGTCAAGGTCAGGTAGAGCAGGTATGATAGTTGACCTGGTGTTGTCAAGGTCAGGTAGAGCAGGCATGATAGTTGACCTGGTGTTGTCAAGGTCAGGTAGAGCAGGCATGATAGTTGACCTGGTGTTGTCAAGGTCAGGTAGAGCAGGTATGATAGTTGACCTGGTGTTGTCAAGGTCAGGTAGAGCAGGTATGATAGTTGACCTGGTGTTGTCAAGGTCAGGTAGAGCAGGCATGATAGTTGACCTGGTGTTGTCAAGGTCAGGTAGAGCAGGTATGATAGTTGACCTGGTGTTGTCAAGGTCAGGTAGAGCAGGTATGATAGTTGACCTGGTGTTGTCAAGGTCAGGTAGAGCAGGTATGATAGTTGACCTGGTGTTGTCAAGGTCAGGTAGAGCAGGTATGATAGTTGACCTGGTGTTGTCAAGGTCAGGTAGAGCAGGCATGATAGTTGACCTGGTGTTGTCAAGGTCAGGTAGAGCAGGCATGATAGTTGACCTGGTGTTGTCAAGGTCAGGTAGAGCAGGTATGATAGTTGACCTGGTGTTGTCAAGGTCAGGTAGAGCAGGTATGATAGTTGACCTGGTGTTGTCAAGGTCAGGTAGAGCAGGTATGATAGTTGACCTGGTGTTGTCAAGGTCAGGTAGAGCAGGTATGATAGTTGACCTGGTGTTGTCAAGGTCAGGTAGAGCAGGTATGATAGTTGACCTGGTGTTGTCAAGGTCAGGTAGAGCAGGTATGATAGTTGACCTGGTGTTGTCAAGGTCAGGTAGAGCAGGCATGATAGTTGACCTGGTGTTGTCAAGGTCAGGTAGAGCAGGTATGATAGTTGACCTGGTGTTGTCAAGGTCAGGTAGAGCAGGTATGATAGTTGACCTGGTGTTGTCAAGGTCAGGTAGAGCAGGCATGATAGTTGACCTGGTGTTGTCAAGGTCAGGTAGAGCAGGCATGATAGTTGACCTGGTGTTGTCAAGGTCAGGTAGAGCAGGCATGATAGTTGACCTGGTGTTGTCAAGGTCAGGTAGAGCAGGCATGATAGTTGACCTGGTGTTGTCAAGGTCAGGTAGAGCAGGCATGATAGTTGACCTGGTGTTGTCAAGGTCAGGTAGAGCAGGCATGATAGTTGACCTGGTGTTGTCAAGGTCAGGTAGAGCAGGTATGATAGTTGACCTGGTGTTGTCAAGGTCAGGTAGAGCAGGTATGATAGTTGACCTGGTGTTGTCAAGGTCAGGTAGAGCAGGTATGATAGTTGACCTGGTGTTGTCAAGGTCAGGTAGAGCAGGTATGATAGTTGACCTGGTGTTGTCAAGGTCAGGTGGAGCAGGTATGATAGTTGACCTGGTGTTGCCAGAGGTTCAGGTGGAGCAGGTATGATAGTTGACCTGGTGTTGCCAGAGGTTCAGGTGGAGCAGGTATGATAGTTGACCTGGTGTTGTCAGAGGTTCAGGTAGAGCAGGTATGATAGTTGACCTGGTGTTGTCAAGGTCACGTAGAGCAGGTATGATAGTTGACCTGGTGTTGTCAAGGTCAGGTAGAGCAGGCATGATAGTTGACCTGGTGTTGTCAAGGTCAGGCAGAGCAGGTATGATAGTTGACCTGGTGTTGTCAGAGGTTCAGGTGGAGCAGGTATGATAGTTGACCTGGTGTTGCCAGAGGTTCAGGTGGAGCAGGTATGATAGTTGACCTGGTGTTGTCAGAGGTTCAGGTGGAGCAGGTATGATAGTTGACCTGGTGTTGTCAAGGTCAGGTGGGTATTGTCAAGGTCAGGTAGAGCAGGTATGATAGCTGACCTGGTGTTGTCAAGGTCAGGTAGAGCAGGTATGATAGTTGACCTGGTGTTGTCAAGGTCAGGTAGAGCAGGTATGATAGTTGACCTGGTGTTGTCAAGGTCAGGTAGCAGGTATGATAGTTGACCTGGTGTTGTCAAGGTCAGGTGATAGTTGACCTGGTGTTGTCAAGGTCAGGTAGAGCAGGTATGATAGTTGACCTGGTGTTGTCAAGGTCAGGTAGAGCAGGTGATAGTTGACCTGGTGTTGTCAAGGTCAGGTAGAGCAGGTATGATAGTTGACCTGGTGTTGTCAAGGTCAGGTAGAGCAGGTATGATAGTTGACCTGGTGTTGTCAAGGTCAGGTAGAGCAGGTATGATAGTTGACCTGGTGTTGTCAAGGTCAGGTAGAGCAGGTATGATAGTTGACCTGGTGTTGTCAAGGTCAGGTAGAGCAGGTATGATAGTTGACCTGGTGTTGTCAAGGTCAGGTAGAGCAGGTATGATAGTTGACCTGGTGTTGTCAAGGTCAGGTAGAGCAGGTATGATAGTTGACCTGGTGTTGTCAAGGTCAGGTAGAGCAGGTATGATAGTTGACCTGGTGTTGTCAAGGTCAGGTAGAGCAGGTATGATAGTTGACCTGGTGTTGTCAAGGTCAGGTAGAGCAGGTATGATAGTTGACCTGGTGTTGTCAAGGTCAGGTAGAGCAGGTATGATAGTTGACCTGGTGTTGTCAAGGTCAGGTAGAGCAGGCATGATAGTTGACCTGGTGTTGTCAAGGTCAGGTAGAGCAGGTATGATAGTTGACCTGGTGTTGTCAAGGTCAGGTAGAGCAGGTATGATAGTTGACCTGGTGTTGTCAAGGTCAGGTAGAGCAGGTATGATAGTTGACCTGGTGTTGTCAAGGTCAGGTAGAGCAGGTATGATAGTTGACCTGGTGTTGTCAAGGTCAGGTAGAGCAGGTATGATAGTTGACCTGGTGTTGTCAAGGTCAGGTAGAGCAGGTATGATAGTTGACCTGGTGTTGTCAAGGTCAGGTAGAGCAGGTATGATAGTTGACCTGGTGTTGTCAAGGTCAGGTAGAGCAGGTATGATAGTTGACCTGGTGTTGTCAAGGTCAGGTAGAGCAGGCATGATAGTTGACCTGGTGTTGTCAAGGTCAGGTAGAGCAGGCATGATAGTTGACCTGGTGTTGTCAAGGTCAGGTAGAGCAGGTATGATAGTTGACCTGGTGTTGTCAAGGTCAGGTAGAGCAGGTATGATAGTTGACCTGGTGTTGTCAAGGTCAGGTAGAGCAGGCATGATAGTTGACCTGGTGTTGTCAAGGTCAGGTAGAGCAGGTATGATAGTTGAGGTGTTGTCAAGGTCAGGTAGAGCAGGTATGATAGTTGACCTGGTGTTGTCAAGGTCAGGTAGAGCAGGTATGATAGTTGACCTGGTGTTGTCAAGGTCAGGTAGAGCAGGCATGATAGTTGACCTGGTGTTGTCAAGGTCAGGTAGAGCAGGTATGATAGTTGACCTGGTGTTGTCAAGGTCAGGTAGAGCAGGCATGATAGTTGACCTGGTGTTGTCAAGGTCAGGTAGAGCAGGTATGATAGTTGACCTGGTGTTGTCAAGGTCAGGTAGAGCAGGTATGATAGTTGACCTGGTGTTGTCAAGGTCAGGTAGAGCAGGTATGATAGTTGACCTGGTGTTGTCAAGGTCAGGTGGAGCAGGTATGATAGTTGACCTGGTGTTGTCAAGGTCAGGTAGAGCAGGCATGATAGTTGACCTGGTGTTGTCAAGGTCAGGTAGAGCAGGTATGATAGTTGACCTGGTGTTGTCAAGGTCAGGTAGAGCAGGTATGATAGTTGACCTGGTGTTGTCAAGGTCAGGTAGAGCAGGTATGATAGTTGACCTGGTGTTGTCAAGGTCAGGTAGAGCAGGTATGATAGTTGACCTGGTGTTGTCAAGGTCAGGTAGAGCAGGTATGATAGTTGACCTGGTGTTGTCAAGGTCAGGTAGAGCAGGTATGATAGTTGACCTGGTGTTGTCAAGGTCAGGTAGAGCAGGTATGATAGTTGACCTGGTGTTGTCAAGGTCAGGTAGAGCAGGCATGATAGTTGACCTGGTGTTGTCAAGGTCAGGTAGAGCAGGCATGATAGTTGACCTGGTGTTGTCAAGGTCAGGTAGAGCAGGCATGATAGTTGACCTGGTGTTGTCAAGGTCAGGTAGAGCAGGTATGATAGTTGACCTGGTGTTGTCAAGGTCAGGTAGAGCAGGTATGATAGTTGACCTGGTGTTGTCAAGGTCAGGTGGAGCAGGTATGATAGTTGACCTGGTGTTGTCAAGGTCAGGTGGAGCAGGTATGATAGTTGACCTGG